>NC_030684.2:134705273-134991876 GCF_000004195.4 Xenopus tropicalis | reverse complement strand
GGGGGGTATATACAGTAGGTAATATGTGCCTATGTAGGATACAGTATGTGCAGGGAAAGCCAGTGAGTGAGTGAGTGGGGGGGGTATATACAGTAGGTAATATGTGCCTATGTAGATACAGTATGTGCAGGGAAAGCCAGTGTGAGTGGAGTGAGTGGGGGGGGTATATAGTAGGTAATATGTGCCTATGTAGATACAGTATGTGCAGGGAAAGCCAGTGTGAGTGAGTGAGTGGGGGGGGTATATACAGTAGGTAATATGTGCCTATGTAGATACAGTATGTGCAGGGAAAGCCAGTGTGAGTGAGTGAGTGGGGGGTATATACAGTAGGTAATATGTGCCTATGGTAGATACAGTATGTGCAGGGAAAGCCAGTGTGGAGTGAGTGGGGGGGGGTATATACAGTAGGTAATATGTGCCTATGTAGATACAGTATGTGCAGGGAAAGCCAGTGTGAGGTGAGTGGGGGTGGGGGGGTATATACAGTAGGTAATATGTGCCTATGTAGATACAGTATGTGCAGGGGAAAGCCAGTGTGAGTGAGTGAGTGGGGGGGGGGTATATACAGTAGTAATATGTGCCTATGTAGATACAGTATGTGCAGGGAAAGCCAGTGTGAGTGAGTGGGAGTGGGGGGGGGGTATATACAGTAGGTAATATGTGCCTATGTAGATACAGTAAGTGCAGGGAAGCCAGTGTGAGTGAGTGGGGGGGGTTATACAGTAGGTAATATGTGCCTATGTAGATACAGTATGTGCAGGGGAAAGCCAGTGTGAGTGGGGGGGGGGGTATATACAGTAGGTAATATGTGCCTATGTAGATACAGTAATGTGCAGGGAAAGCCAGTGTGAGTGAGTGAGTGGGGGGGTATATACAGTAGGTAATATGTGCCTAATGTAGATACAGTATACGCAGTTGGAAAGCCAGTGTGAGTGAGTGGGGGGTATATACAGTAGGTAATATGTGCCTATGTAGATACAGTATGTGCAGGGAAAGCCAGTGTGGTGAGTGAGTGGGATGGGGGGTATATACAGTAGGTAATATGTGCCTATGTAGATACAGTATGTGCAGGGAAAGCCAGTGTGAGTGAGTGAGTGGGGGGTATATACAGTAGGTAATATGTGCCTATGTAGATACAGTATGTGCAGGGAAGCCAGTGTGAGTGAGTGGGGGGGGGTATATACAGTAGGTAATATGTGCCTATGTAGATACAGTATGTGCAGGGAAAGCCAGTGTGAGTGAGTGGGGGGTATATACAGTAGGTAATATGTGCCTATGTAGATACAGTATGTGCAGGGAAAGCCAGTGTGAGTGAGTGGGGGGGGGTATATACAGTAGGTAATATGTGCCTATGTAGATACAGTATGTGCAGGGAAAGCCAGTGTGAGTGAGTGGTGGGGGGGGGTATATACAGTAGGTAATATGTGCCTATGTAGATACAGTATGTGCAGGGAAAGCCAGTGTGAGTGAGTGAGTGTGGGGGGGGTATATACAGTAGGTATATGTGCCTATGTAGATACAGTAAGAATGCAGGGAAATGCCAGTGTGAGTGAATTGGGGGGTATAACTAATAACAGTAGGGTAAGGATGTGCCTATGTAGATACAGTATGTGCAGGGAAAGCCAGTGTGAGTGAGTGGGGGGGGGGGGTATATACAGTAGGTAATATGTGCCTATGAGATACAGTATGTGCAGGGAAAGCCAGTGTGAGTGAGTGAGGGGGGGGGGGTATATACAGTAGGTAATAGTGCCTATGTAGATACAGGTATGTGCAGGGAAAGCCAGTTGAGTGAGTGAGTGGGGGGGGTATATACAGTAGGTAATATGTGCCTATGTAGATACAGTAAGTGCAGGGAAAGCCAGTGTGAGTGAGGTGGGGGGGGGGTATATACAGTAGGTAATATGTGCTATGTAGATACAGTATGTGCAGGGAAAGCCAGTGTGAGTGAGTGAGTGGGGGGGGGTATATACAGTAGGTAATATGTGCCTATGTAGATACAGTATGTGCAGGGAAAACCAGTGTGAGTGAGTGAGTGGGGGGGGTATATACAGTAGGTAATATGTGCCTATGTAGATACAGTAAGTGCAGGGAAAGCCAGTGGTGGAGTGAGTGAGTGGGGGGGGTATATACAGTAGGTAATATGTGCCTATGTAGATACAGTATGTGCAGGGAAAGCAGAGTGAGTGGGGGGGGGGTATATACAGTAGGTAATATGTGCCTATGTAGATACAGTATGTGCAGGGAAAGCCAGTTGTGAGTGAGTGGGGGGGGGGGTATATACAGTAGGTAATAGTGCCTATGTAGATTACAGTATGTGCAGGGAAAGCCAGTGTGAGTGAGTGGGGGGGAGGTATATACAGTAGGTAATATGTGCCTATGTAGATACAGTATGTGCAGGGAAAGCCAGTGTGAGTGAGTGAGTGGGGGGGGGGGTATATACAGTAGGTAATATTGTGCCTATGTAGATACAGTATGTGCAGGGAAAAGCCAGTGTGAGTGAGTGGGGGGAGGGGTATATACAGTAGGTAATATGTGCCTATGTAGATACAGTAGTGCAGGGAAAGCCAGTGTCATGAGTGAGTGAGTGGGGGGGGGTATATACAGTAGGTAATATGTGCCTATGTAGATACAGTATGTGCAGGGAAAGCCAGTGTGGTGAGTGAGTGAGTGGGGGGGTATATACAGTAGGTAATATGTGCCTATGTAGATACAGTATGTGCAGGGAAAGCCAGTGTGAGTGAGTGAGTGAGTGGGGGGGGGTATATACAGTAGGTAATATGTGCCTATGTAGATACAGTATGTGCAGGGAAGCCAGAGTGAGTGAGTGGGGAGGGTATATACAGTAGGTAATATGTGCCTATGTAGATACAGTATGTGCAGGGAAAGCCAGTGTGAGTGAGTGGGGGGGGTATATACAGTAGGTAATATCTGCCTATGTAGATACAGTATGTGCAGGGGAAGCCAGTGTGAGTGAGTGAGTGGGGGGGGGGGTATATACAGTAGGTAATATGTGCCTATGTAGATACAGTATGTGCAGGGAAAGCCAGTGTGAGTGAGTGGGGGGGGGGTATATACAGTAGGTAATATGTGCCTATGTAGATACAGTATGTGCAGGGAAAGCCAGTGTGAGTGAGTGAGTGGGGGGTATATACAGTAGGTAATATGTGCCTATGTAGATACAGTATGTGCAGGGAAAGCCAGTGTGAGTGAGTGAGTGGGGGGTATATACAGTAGGTAATATGTGCCTATGTAGATACAGTATGTGCAGGGAAAGCCAGTGTGAGTGAGTGAGTGGGGGGTATATACAGTAGGTAATATGTGCCTATGTAGATACAGTATGTGCAGGGAAAGCCAGTGTGAGTGAGTGAGTGGGGGGGTATATACAGTAGGTAATATGTGCCTATGTAGATACAGTATGTGCAGGGAAAGCCAGTGTGAGTGAGTGAGTGGGGGGGTATATACAGTAGGTAATATGTGCCTATGTAGATACAGTATGTGCAGGGAAAGCCAGTGTGAGTGAGTGAGTGGGGGGGTATATACAGTAGGTAATATGTGCCTATGTAGATACAGTATGTGCAGGGAAAGCCAGTGTGAGTGAGTGGGGGGGGGGTATATACAGTAGGTAATATGTGCCTATGTAGATACAGTATGTGCAGGGGAAGCCAGTGTGAGTGAGTGGGGGGGTATATACAGTAGGTAATATCTGCCTATGTAGATACAGTATGTGCAGGGGAAGCCAGTGTGAGTGAGTGAGTGGGGGGGGGGGGTATATACAGTAGGTAATATGTGCCTATGTAGATACAGTATGTGCAGGGAAAGCCAGTGTGAGTGAGTGAGTGGGGGTATATACAGTAGGTAATATGTGCCTATGTAGATACAGTATGTGCAGGGAAAGCCAGTGTGAGTGAGTGAGTGGGGGGGGGGTATATACAGTAGGTAATATGTGCCTATGTAGATACAGTATGTGCAGGGAAAGCCAGTGTGAGTGAGTGAGTGGGGGGGGGGGTATATACAGTAGGTAATATGTGCCTATGTAGATACAGTATGTTGCAGGGAAAGCCAGTGTGAGTGAGTGAGTGGGGGGGTATATACAGTAGGTAATATGTGCCTATGTAGATACAGTATGTGCAGGGAAAGCCAGTGTGAGTGAGTTGAGTGGGGGGGTATATACAGTAGGTAATATGTGCCTATGTAGATACAGTATGTGCAGGGAAAGCCAGTGTTGAGTGAGTGAGTGGGGGGGGGTATATACAGTAGGTAATATGTGCCTATGTAGATTACAGTATGTGCAGGGAAAGCCAGTGTGAGTGAGTGGGGGGGGGGTATATACAGTTGGTAATATGTGCCTATGTAGATACAGTATGTGCAGGGGAAGCCAGTGTGAGTGAGTGGGGGGGTATATACAGTAGGTAATATCTGCCTATGTAGATACAGTATGTGCAGGGAAGCCAGTGTGAGTGAGTGAGTGGGGGGGGGTATATACAGTAGGTAATATGTGCCTATGTAGATACAGTATGTGCAGGGAAAGCCAGTGTGAGTGAGTGAGTGGGGGGGGTATATACAGTAGGTAATATGTGCCTATGTAGATACAGTATGTGCAGGGAAAGCCAGTGTGAGTGAGTGGGGGGGGGTATATACAGTAGGTAATATGTGCCTATGTAGATACAGTATGTGCAGGGAAAGCCAGTGTGAGTGAGTGGGCACTACTGTCAGTGTGGGGGCTCCCCAGTGTGTAACCCTGTGTATGGGCACCATATTCTGAGGGGCAGTGAGTGCATGCTGGGTGCATCAGGGGGCTCAGTACCTCGGGTATATGGGATATTCTCTGTTTGTACTTTGTAGTACTAATTGCAGTAAAGCTTTGTGCAGTTTGAGCTATAGAGAGGTACATGACAGCATGGGCAGTGCCCCGAAATAAACCCTATTCAGGGGGGCGGAGATTCTGCAGCAGCTGTAAATATGAGTGGCTATTTATTGTGGGTTCCATTCATTCATTCAGATCCCTTTGCTAACGCTGTGTGTACTGACTGTCACACTGTTATAGGGGATGGAAACCCTGCTGCACTGCTGATACAAACTGTACTCCCTTATTGCTGGACTGCAAATCCCACATTAATGTAACAAATAATGAAGGGGGAGGCATGCTGGGAAATGTAGTCCAGCAACATAAAAGTTGTATTCTTAAAGCAGTATTGCCCAATAAAAGATTTCTTAAACTTTTCCCCAAATCTCCAGGGCCCGCAACTGTCAGATGGAGCGTATTGTTGGCAAGCTGAAAAACACTGACAGTGTACCCAGTATACTATTTTTTAAATTTTTATTGATTTTAATATATTGTATAGACAGTTCCAATCATGCTTGTCACATAGTATATTGGATAAAGTACAAGTAAGAAAAGGGAAACAAAATAGTAACAGTGATGATGAACAGTATGCACGCTGGGCCCTATCACATGTTGCCTCTTTATATGGCTGTTCAGTACCAAACAGGCTAAAGGTAAACGACAGTATATAAATGAATTACCATTAAAGTACCCAGTGTGTAACATTATGATAACCAACAATAGGGGGGCCCTACCCATAGCTTTGTGTGTGAGAAATGCTCTCATTGTGAGTATCCAAGTATACCTTATTTTCATATATAGTTCCATCTTGTTGTCCAATTGGTATTTGAGTAGTTCATTAGTATGTATGTATTCAATTTTATCTAGGACTTTAGTAAGAATATGTTAAACTTACATTGGGCTGCAGTGTGAATCCGACTAGCTGCCATTCATATATGTTGTGTCAGTCGTTGTGCTGAGTTGTTTAGGCCTTGTAATTTATTCCCCAGGAGCGTTACTATAGGCCAAGGTATGATATGTGTATAAAATGGCTTTGAGAGAATAGTAGCAACTTTTGTCCATAGGTCTGGGACCACTGGGGGCCAACCATGTATGCCACACAGTTCCATTAGTGGTGCAGCTCCTAATCCAAGAGGTTGTCGGATATATTTGATGGAGCCGCTCTAGTACATAGTATGTTCTATGAAACTAATTAAGTAATGTTTCCATAATGGTTACATTATAGCTTCCTTTAAATATACAGGTAGTTCGGTTGCGTTTGAGCCATATTTCCGGAGACTGTTGTTCCAATATATTTTTCCCAGTCGCTCATGTGTTGAAGTTTGTCCTGGGATTGTGTGCGGCTCACATGATGGTACAACATGGTCTTTCTAGCCATTGTAGATGGTTTCCATATGTGTTTTTGACTAAAGTGGGTTATCTGTATTGCATGGTAGTATTCCACGGGGGGGAAAACTGTTGCATTATTTGGGTTGCAAAGGTTTTGCCCCATCTGTGAGTTGATGTGCATACAGTATCCCACAATGGCTCCACCATTTAAACAATTGAGTAGCTTGGCCCAGAGGAAAATACACTGTTTCCGTGTATTAGATCATACCCAATATTTTTGATGCTAGGCCATCTTTGTATCGTAGTGTATTTGGTAGGTTAATTGGGAAATGAGTTTACATTTTCTAAAGTCCGGTGCTGGATTTCAAAGCAAACTTGGTAATGAGACTGGGTTTACAGGATTGGATTCTATTTCTACCCACAGGAGGGGTAAGTTTCCCCCATGTAATAAGTGGATTTGAGCTCATCTTGCTGCTCTGTAATATTGTTGTAGGTTTGGGACTCCATGGCCTCCTTTATTTCAATGTAAATACATAATTTTTTTTATTCTTGGTCCTTTATTGTCCCAGACAAAGGAAATCAATGTTCACTGAAAATTCTGTAGGTCTTTCTGCAAAATTGCTATCGGTAGGACCCTAAAATAGTAAAGTAATTTGGGCCATTTTGATACACTTTATCCTTCCTATCCAAAAAATCTCTTTCATATTCCATTCCTTAATTTCCTGTGTTACATTTTTATAGAGTTGTGGGTAATGGCATTTGCACATAGTATCTAGTGTAGGGTAAGATGGATTCCCAAGTATGGGAGATATTTTACCATATTTGAAAGTTGAAGTTGAGCTCAATAAGTTTTGTAAGATTCTTAGGGAGTCCACAAGGCATGAATTCAATTTTTTCTTGGCTTAATTGAAATCCAATACTTGAGTGAATTCTTGGATTAGATTCAATAAATATGGGAGTAGTTAAAGGCTGAGTTATGGTAAGCAATAGATCTGCAATCAGTGAAACCTTGTGTTCTGTCCCTGCTATTGTGTAGCCTTTAATGCTTTGGTGCTTTCTAAATGCTATAGCTAGAGGTTCCATTGCTAAAGTAAATAACGCTGGTGATAGTGGGTATCCTTGCCTTGTTCCTTTTTGTATTTCTATTCTTTGCTGTGCAGATGTGGGTAATTTCAGAGTAGCTGTGGAGGGCAAGTAATAAACAAAGTATTTAGAAAAGGAGCCTTTGATTCCCAGTGAACGTAATACATCTTCAGGATATTCCCAATTAAGGTGAGAATTTTAAGGTTAAGGAGGGAAGTAGGCTGTGCTTTGGTTGGAGAGGAACTTTATTTGGTTTAGAGATCAGTGTAATATGTGATGCTAGTAGCTCAGGGGGAATGGATTTGCCTGAAGAAATATGATGAAATAAGAATTTCAGATAGGGTATTAGTGTCTCTGAAAATTTTTTATATTGTCTTGTTATGTGAACATACCCCCATATGATCTATCATTTCTGTCATAATGCAAAATCAACACATTTACATCATTATATGTGGGATAAAGCTAGTAAAAAGTATGCTCACCCCAGAAATCCGTATATTTTTGGAAAGTACACATTCCCCTGAATCTATAATGGGTACCCATGTCTTTCTACTCCACAGTGCCAAGCTGCAAAGCTTTCCTAAATTTAGCAATTTTGATGACATTTCCAAATATCAACTCAAAGCTTCCATTTTGCAGCATCTTATCTCCCACATAGCATTAGGGACCAAGATAAAACCCCCTAAATATGAACCCCAGAGGCCTACTGAACAGTTTGATGCCCACTGTACATAGGTTTATCAGATCACATGGCACTTAGAGACCCCAAATATACCTTGTGCCCACTAATTTCATGGCTTAGCTTTACCTAATTCATAAACACACGGCAGTTTTATGAGGGGTAGAAGCTGCAGAAATGTAGGGTGACCCCTGAAAACCATATATTTTTGGAAAGTACACATTCTGACAAATCCAACATGGGGAAAGAGTCCTTTCTTACACCAAAGTACCAACCTGCAAAGCTTTCCTAAATTTAATGGTGTTTATGACTTTTCTGAAAAAGGCATACAATTGTTGCAATTTGCCACATTTATCTTACAACATTTCTTGCATACAATGACACATCACCCTAAATATGAATGTCAGCGGTCTACTGAACAGTTTGGTGCAGACGAACATTTTGAATAGTTCGCCGGCCAACTCAGCTTTTGCATTCAGAGCCCCCTGACAGCATATTATGTGCCGTAACACCCCCAAAAAACTATATTGTCACGGTCGGCACCCAATACCAGAACAAGTGCCAAGCACCCTGGTCTCAGCTCGTGCTTCACCAGTAGCGTGACCGCCTTTGGCTTTGGGAGGAGCCCTCAGCTACTCGGATGCCACCTGGACTTATACGAGAGGTGCAGAGCAGGAGTTCTGGCTAGAAATGGGGCACGACTGTAAAAAGTCTTAAGGCCAATGGTCACGGTACAGATAGGAGTGGGCAAATACGTGGTCAGACAGGCTGGGTCGAGGCGGGCAGATAACTAGGATCGTCAGGCAGGCAAAGGGTCAAACCGGGTAATCAATCAGAAGGATGAGGCGGAAACGGTAGTCAGGGGCAGGCACGGATCAGGATACAGAAATCAGAGTCGTCGAAGCCAGGCAGGGTCAAAACAGGAGCAACAGGACGCATAAAGCACAAAACAGGCACCAGGAGTAAAAACCTATCACGGGCAATGAGTAGCAAAAGAAAGGCCCTTAAATAATTCAAATTTGGCGCCATTGCGCGCTGACGTCATGCGCCATGCGTCATGACGTCATCCGTCAGCGCGCCTGCGCCTTTAAATAGGAGGAAGATGCGCGGCGCGCGCACTAGCGGCAGGCCGGCAAGACGAGCGGCGCGGCGGGCGTCCCCGCCGCACCGGTAAATTTATTACATTACCCCCCTCTCTAGGGGGGGCCCCAGGACCCCCAGGTTTCTCAGGAAACTTGGCATGAAATTGCCTCTGAAGGCGATCAGCCTTGATGTCATCTACAGAGACCCAAGAGTTATCTTCAGAGTCATAACCCTTCCACCTGACTAGATACTGGAGCCGACCACGCACCACACGAGAGTCCAGAAGCTCCTGGACCTCAAACTCGGACTGCCCGTCAACTAATACTGGGGGAGGAACCGGTAATGCACGGACCTGAGGAGCTGGCTTTAAAAGAGAAACATGGAAAGAATCAGAAATCTTAAAGGTTTGCGGAAGCTTAAGACGAACAGAAGAGGGGTTTATAACCTCAGTAATAGCATAAGGACCAATGAATCTAGGCCCCAACTTAAGAGAAGGGATTCTCAACTTAATATTCTTTGTGGATAGCCAGACAGAATCACCAACTTGATAGTGGGGAGCCTCCCTGCGAGATCTGTCAGCAGATTTCTTTTGGATCGCAGTGGCTTTAGAAAGAGAATCATGAACATCAGACCAAATCTTAGCAAACAAACTAATCGAGGAATTAACAGAGGGCACAGACGACAATAAACCGGAAAACAAAAATGCTTTTGGGTGAAGACCATTAACAATGAAAAAAGGAGACTGACCAGTAGAGGAGTGAGTGGCGTTATTATATGCAAATTCTGCCCAGGGTAATAGCTCCGCCCAAGAGGACTGGTTGTTAGCCACATAACACCTCAGGAATTGTTCAAGTGACTGGTTAACTCTTTCAGTTTGGCCATTAGTCTGAGGGTGATATGCGGTGGAAAAATGATAATTCAATCCCCACCAGAGAACAGAATGCTCGCCAAAACTTAGAAACAAATTGCACTCCTCTATCAGAGACAATGTTAATCGGAAATCCATGCAACTTGAAAATATTAGACACAAATAAATCAGCCAAGGATTTAGCGGAAGGGAGGTGTGGGAGGGGAATGAAGTGGCTCATCTTACTAAACCTATCCACTACCACCCAAATTACAGTTTTCCCTTGGGACGGAGTAAGATCTACAATAAAATCCATTGAAAGATGGGACCAGGGTCTGTCAGGGATTGGCAGTGACCTTAACAATCCCTGTGAAAGGTTTCTAGAAGACTTAGATCTTTGACAGACAGAACATGAATTAACAAAGGCTTTGACATCTCGAGTGAGAGAGGGCCACCAAACACTACGAGACAGGAGAGACACGGTCTTGGCAATGCCAGGGTGCCCCGCCATTTTGGAATCGTGAGCTTCTTTTAACACCTGTTCTCTGAGATTTTCAGGAACAAATAGCCTCCCGGAGGGAGTCCCAACTGGGGCAGAAGACTGAACTGTGGACAAAAGGTTGGTGAGATCAACCCCCAGAGCTGCCACAATCAATTCACCCGGGATAATGGGTATGCACTCCCTAGGGTCAGGAGGATTAGCTTCAAAACTCCTAGAGAGTGCATCAGCTTTAGTGTTTTTGGAGCCAGGCCTATAAGTGATAGAAAAATTAAACCTGGAAAAGAATAGAGCCCACCTAGCCTGTCTAGGGTTCAACCGTCTGGCTGACTCAATATATAATACATTTTTATGATCTGTAAACACAGACACAGCTTTGGAAGAGCTGAAGAAATTAGAACGAAGAGAGGAATTCCTCTCACCCCTTCTTTCCCTCTGTCTCCTATCTACCTGGATGGCTAAAGACATGAGGTCGTCCAGGTTAGAAGATAGGGGGTAGTTAACCAGACTATCCTTGATAGACTCAGACAGGCCTATACGAAACTGGCTGCGCAAGGCCGTGTCATTCCAGCCAGTTTCTACCGCCCACCGACGGAATTCAGTACAGTACACCTCTACATCCCGTTTTCCCTGACGAAGCCTACGAATCGCGGCATCGGCAGTGGATGCACGATCCGGGTCATCGTAGAGAATCGCCATAGAGTCAAAGAAATTATCTAAGGAAGAACGGGCTGGGTCTGAGGAGGATAATCTGAGGGCCCAAATCTGAGGGTCACCTTGAAGGAGGGTCATTACAAATCTTACTCTCTCCTCATCAGTAGAGAATGAATGAGGAAAGAAACTAAGATATAGCTTGCAAGCCTCTTTAAATGTGAAAAATTTGGATCGATCCCCACAGAATTTTTCAGGGAAGGCAATCTTAGGTTCTTGGGGCCTAATAGTGTTACCCCACAAGTTGGCAGAACCTACCGGAGGAGAAGATCCAGGACTGGACCGCTGCTGTGGAGTTTCCAGCTTACGGGTCAGATTATGAAAACCCTGCAGGAGATAGTTTTGTTTCTGCTCCTGTTCCTCTAGGCGTTGAAGCAAGGTGGTCAGCAACACTTCAGTGGTGGAGGAGGCAGATGGAGCAGCAGCGGCTTCGTGACCATAGTCTTCCATGGCCCGTGATAATGTCACGGTCGGCACCCAATACCAGAACAAGTGCCAAGCACCCTGGTCTCAGCTCGTGCTTCACCAGTAGCGTGACCGCCTTTGGCTTTGGGAGGAGCCCTCAGCTACTCGGATGCCACCTGGACTTATACGAGAGGTGCAGAGCAGGAGTTCTGGCTAGCAATGGGGCACGACTGTAAAAAGTCTTAAGGCCAATGGTCACGGTACAGATAGGAGTGGGCAAATACGTGGTCAGACAGGCTGGGTCGAGGCGGGCAGATAACTAGGATCGTCAGGCAGGCAAAGGGTCAAACCGGGTAATCAATCAGAAGGATGAGGCGGAAACGGTAGTCAGGGGCAGGCACGGATCAGGATACAGAAATCAGAGTCGTCAAAGCCAGGCAGGGTCAAAACAGGAGCAACAGGACGCATAAAGCACAAAACAGGCACCAGGAGTAAAAACCTATCACGGGCAATGAGTAGCAAAAGAAAGGCCCTTAAATAATTCAAATTTGGCGCCATTGCGCGCTGACGTCATGCGCCATGCGTCATGACATCATCCGTCAGCGCGCCTGCGCCTTTAAATAGGAGGAAGACGCGCAGCGCGCGCACTAGCAGCAGGCCGGCAAGACGAGCGGCGCGGCGGGCGTCCCCGCCGCACCGGTAAATTTATTACATATATATTTTTGAAAAGTACATGTTCTGATGAATTCAAAATAGGCAAAGCTATGCTAAAAACAGATCAGGAATACTAATACAGGGATAAAAAATGCAATAAAACCACAATTACAGTGTAATTAGTGGTCAGAATATCTGACCCAATAGTCACACTGTCAAAATAAACCGTTCTTAGGAAAAAGAAACTAAAAAAAATTTTTGGTGTGTGTGTACACATGTAAAAGTTGTGTGACAGTGTGTATATGAGTGTATATAAGTGTGCAAAATGAAAAAAATAAAACCTGTGCTGTGTGTAAATGCAAAAAAAACTTGCCTGTCCTGAAGCAGGGATCACTTGCCTGGTCCTCCGTGCTGCAGTCCTGGGAGCAGGAAGTCAGTAGGCAGCGCAGGGGGGGAAGGAGGAAGCAGGACAAGCAGCAGACACGATGCGATGGTGTCTGCTGCTTGGATGTTGGTCCTGCGACAATCGTATTGCAGGACCAACACGACAGCCCCCCTGGCTTGTTGCCCAGGGGGCTGTCATCGCTACAAACTCTCTGCAGTAGCTGCCTCCTCAGAGAGAATCCTTTATCTGCCAAACAACGTACGGCGCACATGCTTGGCAGATAAAGGGTTAAAGGCCGGCGGAGGCTTTTTGGTGATTGTTGCCCTTTAAGATTTCATAATACATTGCACTTGAACAGTTATTGGTGGGATAGTTTAATGTATCCCTTTTATCTTGTATCTCATTGGTTTGGCTGCGGCGCTGCCCAGGGACAGTATTTAATTAGAAACTGAGATTATGGAACAAATTGTCAGGGAAATTGATTGCAGGGAAGCTCTGGCCGTCGTGTGTGTGTGTGTGTGTATGTATGTATGTAATTTTATTTATATAGTGCATGGGTGATATTTCATTACTTTTCTTGTATGTTTCCCATATTTCAGGATGTGGAAGGAGGGTGGGGGGGGGGGGGCGGGTTACATGCAAGTGGATGGAGTATGGGGCAGATCTCAGGCTGCAGGGATGGGGCCATGGGTTAGTAGTTGTGTGTACATGTTGTCAGAAAGGGAACTTTTCTAATGTAGATATTATGGATTATGGATATAATGGATCTTATGGATTCTCCCTGGAGAAATTCAGGGAGGGCATTCCCATTGTAAGGGGCAGAAGGGTTAAGGTGGGAAGTGTAGTATTCTAGTCCTAATGTACATGTGAACCATTTATATGTGTTTCTTTCTCTATATATCTATTTTATTTATATTCATTGCTCAGTAAGGATGAGTTCTTGCTACTGTGCCTTCCTGTGTGTGAGTGTAACGGGCTGTTCCCCCGTGTATAGGGCAGATCAGTGATGTTGGATAAGATCTGACACATATTGATCAAACTGGCTGCCTTCAGCCTTCGTAGGGTTTGTGCTTGTGTGTACATGTTGTCAGAAAGGGGACTGTTCTGATGTAGATATTACACAGCCTGTATAAGGGATATCCCAGCCCCTGTATTATGCACAGGGTACAGCATATGAACTCATGGTCTCTATTTTGTCTATTTAAATGTTTGGATGTTCCTTTTAGAACACAGATTCCTTCATATACAGATTAGGTACAAGAGGTGCTGTAACCCGTTAATTTATATATTTCCCAATTGCAGATTAGTCTGTTTGTTGGTGATTATGGGACCTGCTATACCCAAGATTGTGCATTTCTTTGGGCTCTTCATTCTCTGCTCCATGTTTGAAGGATCTCTTTCGGGTAACTGTTAATTTTATATACACAGAATGTCTTTATGCCAGTAGCGGGCACTGAGGTTTCAAATCTGAACGATAGTAATGGCAGCCCATTACTCTTGCACCTTCCCATTCCTACTGCTAGAACGCCATGACTAAAGCTAATGTATGAAATGTAACCTTTAATTGAATGAGTTGAAAATTTGTCAACTGAATGTTAGAATAAAGGAGTATAGTGCTTGTTCTGCTAATATCACTCAAGGATCCAGTTATCAGTTATTGAAAAAAATCTTATACTCCAATCCAAACTCAGTCAGTGGCACGGGTAGCAATTATATAGTGAATGTTACCAGTATTCAGGCCATTTGTTACTATCAATCTCCCTTGCATGGCAACAACTGTACCCAGTGCAGCAGTGTTAGTTCCAGGCACACAAACAGCTATAAAGCCCCAGTTCTATTGGCTACTGGTACTCTGGTCATTCCTTCCTCCCCTGCTCCGGCTGTATTACAGTTCAGTCAGTTTGCTCCGGCTGTATTACAGTTCATTCAGTTTGCTCCGGCTGTATTACAGTTCATTCAGTTTGCTCCGGCTGTATTACAGTTCATTCAGTTTGCTCCGGCTGTATTACAGTTCAGTCAGTTTGCTCCGGCTGTATTACAGTTCATTCAGTTTGCTCCGGCTCTATTACAGTTCATTCAGTTTGCTCCGGCTGTATTACAGTTCATTCAGTTTGCTCCGGCTCTATTACAGTTCATTCAGTTTGCTCCGGCTCTATTACAGTTCATTCAGTTTGCTCCGGCTGTATTACAGTTCAGTCAGTTTGCTCCGGCTGTATTACAGTTCAGTCAGTTTGCTCCGGCTGTATTACAGTTCAGTCAGTTTGCTCCGGCTGTATTACAGTTCAGTCAGTTTGCTCCGGCTGTATTACAGTTCAGTCAGTTTGCTCCGGCTGTATTACAGTTCATTCAGTTTGCTCCGGCTGTATTACAGTTCAGTCAGTTTGCTCCGGCTGTATTACAGTTCAGTCAGTTTGCTCCGGCTGTATTACAGTTCAGTCAGTTTGCTCCGACTGTATTACAGTTCAGTCAGTTTGCTCCGGCTGTATTACAGTTCAGTCAGTTTGCTCCGGCTGTATTACAGTTCAGTCAGTTTGCTCCGGCTGTATTACAGTTCATTCCATTATTATTCAGAGTTCTTGGCACCTTTCATAAAGCTTCATGTGCAGAGAGAAATGTGTGTCAGCCGCAAATTTTAGTTTGGAGACAACTCCTGCCGCCATTTAATCCCTTCATTGATTTGGGTGGGGGTGATTATGTTTATTTTGCCACTGTAATTGGGTGCTGGAGTTTCATGAAGAATCTGTACCTGTAAATTAACTATTAGGCTGCTGGCAGCACAGATGGACTCTCTCTGAGTTGTGGCGCTGCCAGTGTTGCCTGGTGGGTATCACTTGGGGGCAGTCACTTGGCAGCAGCATTGTCTGTCAAAGGCACTGGCTTTATTACCCATAAGCACGGGGAGCAGCTGGTGTTGCCTACTGGCCCCTTTGGTACTTTCTCTGTAACCTCCCAATGGTACCAGCGCTGCTTCATTTGCGCCTCTGAGCAGAAAGGAAGATGAAGTTTAATTTTTAATTCTGCACGTCTGTTTTTTGGGGTAATGGCATATAAAAATGCAGCCCATTGGGCAGAGATGGGGGCACGTGTTTATTACATTGTTGCCCTGAAGCGAGGGAGGATACACTGGGTGCAGTGGGGGGGGGGTTTAGTAAGTAGGGGAGGGACAAACGGGGGCATTACAATAAAAAATACAAATAAATACAAAGTACAGTTAAAATAAAGGTAAAGTCAAGTTAGTGTCAGAGATGAGGAGGGAGATCCTTGTTCTGTAGAGTTTATAATCTATATGGGAGGGTAATTTACAGACACAAATAGGAGAATATAAGTGCTGTAGGTCACAGTGGGTGACACTGCAATATAAGAGCCAGTTCCCAGATCAGGTGCGGTGCAAGGGCCCCAAGAGGGAGTCTGTGAGTTTAGTGCTGAAGTTGGATTCTCTCCGGAGGAAATCAGAGAGGGAATTCCCAATGTAAGGGGCAGCAGGGCAGAAGGGTTTAAGTTGGGAAGTGCAGTATTCTAGTCCTAATGTACATGTGAACCATTATATGTGTTTCTTTCTCTATATATCTATTTTATTTATATTCTTTGCTCAGTAAGGATGTGTTCCTGCTACTGTGCCTTCCTGTGTGTGAGTGTAATGGGCTGTTCCCCTGTGTATAGGGCAGCAGCAAAGTCTGCGCTACACACTGTAACTGGCCCTGCTCAGCCACATTTGTCAGTGATGCTGAAAGATCATCTTTGTGCTTCAGATGTCTGTACATCTGAAATTCTTTTTTTCTTTTATTTGCAATGATTTTATACTGTGTATTTTACAGCCCAGTTTAAGGTTTCTTCAACAATATCAGTTGTTGCTGCACTTGGATCAGATGTGCTGTTACCTTGTCGCCTTATTCCTGAGATGAACGCAGAGAAGATGGAAATCCGTTGGTTTAAGCCTAGGTACCGGCCCTATGTCCATCTTTATATTAATGGGAAAGATGATTACTCAATACAGATGCCACAGTTTGCTAACAGAACAGAACTGCTAAAAGAGAACATCACTAGGGGAATTTTCCCTTTGAAGATCCGTAACGTCACAGCTCAGGATTCTGGGGAATATTATTGTCTTGTTGAGTCCAGTGACCATCACGGCAGAACAACAGTACAACTACAGGTTACTGGTAAGTGAGCAGAGTTTTACCTGAATTCTTATTGTTATCATGGAAACACTGCTGAAAGTGTGTTTTGAAACCTGTCCCACATGCCTGCACCCGTGCTGACTCTGGGTGCAGAACAGGGAAAGGCTGATGCCAGCATAGGGGCTCATTCTTGGCCTGTGTTCATCCAAAGACCAATAATCAGCCCCATGTGGCATTGGCTCAAGAACTACTATTCTAACAAGCTTATCTGCTTTGTAACCTGCACCTTTTTTATCTGTTTACCTTAAATGGCTGCCCCTATGGCTACACAGCAGCTTATTTATTGAAACTATAGTAGTGTTTCTGAAGCAAAATATCATTTTTTTACCAGTGAAGGGTACCAGTACATTATATTTCAAAGCATATGAAACCCTTACATATTGTTGTGTTACTTATCCTTTAAGAAAGAACTAAAGCCTCCCTGCTATTTTTTTAATTGATAACCATTATGCTGGTCCTTAGGCTGCCACTTAAACCTGGTAACTGAGAAATGATGTGTCCCTATACTATGAAAATAAATACAGATTGGCACAGTGTTTTTAGCCATCTCCATCTTGGCCCTGCTTAATTCCCATTAATCAGAGAGCAGGCACGTGTGCATTGGGTGCTGGGATCCTGTGCCGGTGCAAATGCAGCCGCTCTCCCATCACAGGGATCCGAGCAGGGATTAGACATGACCATGTATAAGTGCTCATTATTCCCTGGGTCACTGGCAGTACTAGTGGGCCTCTGAGTACCATCCTGTGATGGGCAAGTGGATCTGGGCAGGTTAGCTGCTTACAGAGGTGCAGTTATATTGAATTAACAGGGTACAGCACAGAGGTATATTTATAGGTTATGGTGCCTAAGCCCTTAATGAAAGATATTGCCCCTCACTTTTTGGGAAAAACATTATTCAGCCATTTTGTCTTCCCATTCTGACTCCAGAGATACCATACACACTAGCACTGCATAAACATTACAGGATAAGTTAACAGTAAAGCGTGCAGGGAACTATTTATGGCTGCCGGCCTAGGCTTGGCTTCTTTTTACTTTTATAGTGAATACACACATGCCTTTAATTCTATTACCCATTATAGCATATGTGTGGTAAGAGCTTATCCCTCATAGGCTATAAAAAGAAACAACCAATACCCCTTTCAGTCTGCACTTAGCATTCTTATAGGTTCTGCCTCTGCTGCTTTCTATCCTGGCCCTGTTCAGTACTGCTAAGCAGTAATAGTAATACGCCATTCTGTAGGTTAGTGGTGTTGCATACTTGTCCTATAAGCAGGCACTCAATGTGTCGGTAATTCTGTTCTATGACACTGGCATACGTTCAATAAAATCTAGATTCAGCATTTCGTAGAATTGTACAGGCAAATGGGGATCATTCACTGGGACTGGAAGAAGGAAATTACCACATTAGTACAAGGGTTTTATTAACCATAAGAGACCATAAGAACAGCCATGATGTGGAATTCACATTCATCTAAGAGAGCAATACACTGTACTGTCTTTTGTAACCATTCTACCCCTTTTGTAAAATACAACAATATTAAGAGATCTGATCTATGATCATATAGGGCGTGTAACACTTTTAATATTCTTTCACTTTACAGTAACAGGTGCATTCTTTCTTTATAATACACAAGAGCCATGAATATCCTGTATATATTATTCTTATAATATACAGTTTGGTCATTTCCCTATGGGACCAAACTGTAAATCATATTTTTATAAACGGTGCTTCGTGATATCATCAGTTATAATTTTAGCTTAGTGATGTAATTTCTGTCACATGACTCACTAAAACTTAACACGGTTAATGGTCATGCCATCTCTAGTAATAATAAAAGGCCGGGTTTGGGTGGGAAGATCATATGCTCTGTAGGTTCAGTTTGAGGGGGAGTTGGTCCATCCAGGAGGAGATAACTAGGAAGCAGTTAGTGATCTGGATATCCTCTCCATATAAGCAATATTTCAGGCCAAATGAAGGTCTTCTAAAGAAAGAATGTACAGGGAGAGCAGCAGAGGGAGAAATGCAGAACCCTGAGGCCCGGGGGGGGGGATAGGGGGTGCCAAATGGGGGCAGCCTCGGGGCACTGCCTGAGGCACCCCCACACTGAGCTGAATGAGGGAAGAGGATTTGTTAGCAAAAGTAACAGAGAAGGAGCGGTCAGAAGGGTAGAATGAGAACCAAGAAACAGCTTGAATCCCAATTCCCAGAGAATAGAGAATTTGTGTTAGAATAGAATGGTCGGCAGTACCAAAAGCAGAAGAAGATCCAGTCCAGGAGAATGAGAATAGGGGAGTGTCCTTTGGCCTCGGCAGCCTGGGGATCATTTGCTACTGTACATAAGGTGTCTCTGTGGGGTGCGCAGGCTGAAAGCCAGACAGAGAGCAGATTGTGGTGCAGAGAAAGTTACTAACACAAGAAAAGACAAGATGTTCCAGGAATGTAGAGGTTGGGATTAAGAGAGAGACAGGGAGAGAGTTAGACAGGATTGATTAAATAAAATGTAATTAGTACTCATGTCAGTTACACACAGTAAAACACACAGTAAACACACAGTAAAAAATAAAAAACTGATTGTGTGTGTGTGTTGCACACTTGCCAAATTTTGTATTGTGTGTACTGAGCATGTGTTTAAAGGCCAGTTAGGGACAGATTTGGGGAGAATATCTATTTGCTGTCTTAAATACTCATGAAAGCCCATCTTGGAAGTCCGTTAGAGCAATATTAGGGGTACTGCCCTAGATATTCAAGCTTTTTAGCCAGGTAGTACAACTGCACAGCTAATTACATTTCTCTGTTTGTAGCTGTGGGAAGTCTCCCTGTAATTTCCCCCAACACATATACAAGTAATGACACTGCCTTTTGTGAGTCCTGTGGCTGGCTTCCAGAACCTTCCCTCATATGGACTGATACCCAGGGGAACCGAGTCATCCCATCAAAGGAAAAAGTGTACAGAGATGAGAAGAGTTTGTATTGTATCTTTAGTATTATCAGTCTACCAGATTCTTCTAATATCACTTGCACTGTATTGAATTCAGTAAATCAAAGCAAATATCACTCCAAACAGATCAGAGGTGAGTCATTCTGATTAGTCTTTATTGTTTTTTCTGTATCAGTAGTTTGTGCCACATACAGTGTATTGGCTCCATAGAATCCCATAACATGGCTGCCTTTGCTGTCAATCATTCCGGTGAAAATCCCTTATCTAGAGTCTCAGTGGGTGAAGTTACCTGCACTGTCTGAGGGAATTGCCTTGTGTTGTAATTTTTGTGTTGGGGTGCCCAAGTATCTAATAGCTTCACTGGCAGGTACTGTACATCAGTCTGCGTTTCTGTGTATCGGTCGCCTGTCCCACGATTCCACCAGTGGCTCCAAGTGATTCTGAGCCTTTAGCCATCTTGTTACAGTTCAGGCGGGTAACAAACACCTGAAATCATGGCGGGTTCCATTGCCTTTACAGGGCTAATTTTATTTAGAGAAATATTTGTAGGAATATTTCATGCCGTTGCACTTGTGAAACTTGTTCATACTTAAAGTTCTTCTTTAAAGCTTGGTACAAGTATGGGATCCATTATCCGGAAACCTATTATCCAGAAATCTCTGAATTATGAGAAGGGCATCTCCCATACACTCCATTTTAATCAAATAATGAAACATTTTAAAAATGATTTAATTTTCTTTGTAATAATAAAACACTACCTTGTACTTAATTAATTCTATGTATATTTTTCCTATAGAAACAGGACTTCCAGTAACATGCCGGGATCAGTACAGTCGCTACATTGTATTCTGGCCTTGTCTGGCTGCTTTGATTGTTAGTTTTGGGTATATATACCATCAAAGCAAGGAACTCAGTAAGTACCTAAAGAGATTTATTGGCACCTGATATACATGACATGTTGGAATGGAATATTTATGTGTATAAATTGTAATTCCTCAGGAACCTAAACTGTTCCCTTTCCCAGGCCCAGTCCCAGGTCAGACCAAGCCACATCCACCCGAATTGCAACAGCTGCTCCTGCGGCTGCTAACGGAAATGTGGCCACTATCTCAGGCCGTAAGGCCGGCATTAGGTCTTTGGAAAGTACTTGTGTGAATCCAAATCCTAATTGGCATATTATAATTAGAGAAAGATAAAAATGCCAGTGTCTGTGAATAAATCCTTGTGTGCAGCTGTTCATAAGGGTTTGCATTCACACTGTACTGGCTATAAGAAAACTTGTATCAATAGGTCCGTCTGTATGTATATAAAATGTAATTCTTAAGTACTCTTCCTATTAAAATTCCATGATTGTGCTGTTATATATGTAGGGGATCAGAGAACCCTATCCCCTGTTTCTCAGTCTGTGATCTCATCCAGCCTAGCTACAGCCTGGGGAGGGATCCAGTTGGCTTGCTGCCCCAGTGCACGTCTGGGAGAGGTGTGCCTAAGCTTTGGAGCCAAAAATCTAGGGGCGGGCCCAGCAGTTTATAAAGGGAGCCCCTGCTGTTGTTTGCCAGTTCAGAGACAGAGACCCAGAGTGAGCAGTTAGCACAAACAGTGTGTGTTCAGACTGGAAAGGATAAAAGTCTGCTGGGCTGCCTGGGAATATAAAATCCTCTGTGGAACTCTGTGTGTGTGTGTCCCCTGGAGGAACATGTATTGCAATTGCCTGCTACGTGGGAGCAGCCACCCCTTTCAACAGGGAAGGTACTCTGGGGCAGGTAGCGCTACCTGGGGGGACTAAAGAGCTCTTGGGGAAGGGACTGAACTGATTTAAGGGTTGGGGTCTATCCGGATCTAAAGTGGGCTGGGCAAGTACAGAGACTGTACCAGCGTGGATAGCCCTCCCAAGTTTCCTCAGGAAAGGATTATCAGTCACCCAAAAGCTGTTGTACTGTTTATGTCCAAAAGTTATATAAAGTTAATATTGCTGCAAACCGTGTGTGATTATTTCCTAGTGGAAATCCCCTAGAGGTTTGTTCCTCAGTGTCCACTAGGTGGAGGCACTGCGCTGTTCCCAGTTCCCAGTATCAATATTCTTTGAGAACACACATCTCCTGTGAAAATACAGCCTATATTAAGTGAATGTGCCAAGAAAGGGTTACATATATATAAAATAAAATCTTTAACTTGTCACAAAGATGTGCAACACACTTTTGACAATAAAAGTGCAAACTTTAAACATTTAAAGTTAAAAGTAAGTTTTTACCTGAGTTTTTTCCAAATTGTTCAGTTTACTCTGGGTTTGGTGAAACACAAAGGTGTGGCCTAATGTGATTGGCAGCTGGGCATGGGCATTAGCAGAGCTAAACTTTGTTTAAAGGAGAATTTTCTTGTAATCTGTGCAGACTCTTATGTACATGTAATTGTTGTTGAAATTAATATTTGTTTAATTTTAAAATGCATGATGTCAGTGAATTACAAAGCATGCTGGGAGCTTTGGGTATGAAAGGCCACTCCCAGTTAGTAACAATCAGTCTGGTTTTGTCTCTCTGCAAGGAAAGGCTCTGTACAGACTGCTCTGCTGGTTTGATGCTGTGCTATACTGAGCTGTGTAACACTTTTGCCTTCTGCTTCAAGGAAAAAGTCACAATTTGTCAAGCAAGCTTCAGCTAACTCTGTAAAAGGGCCCACACCACACGCCCCAAGGAAAGGCCCCTAGAGTGAAAGTGCGCAAAATGTTCAAAAACGGTCTGGCAATACAACTTCCACTTTGACCAAAATGTCTGGCAGCTAAAAGGTTAAATATCTCTAAAACTAGAAAATAATAATAAATGTAAAGTGCCTGGAAAAGCCCCCCCCCGGGCAACCTGATATTACATTTTTTATAGTTTACTTATCCTTTAACTTAGCAGCAATGCCGGGCCCCGGGCCCCTAAGAATTAGAACAGATAATGGGTTTGTACAGACTCAGTTGTGTAAATGAATTCACACGTTTATTCCCAGGAGAGAGTGACACTGTGGGTTCTGGGCAGTGGGTTTCTCACCATTTGTATTTCCAACCTAAGGCTAATGCCACACTTGGCATATGGCATATATTTTTGGCTAGCCGAAAAACGATTGCCAAAAATTTGTGCCATACGCACCTACCTGTGCCTGCACATGAATAACTGAATACGCTCGGGTGCAGGAACATGTAGCTGAAATACGCATAAAAACTAGACGTTTTTATTCCTATTTGGGCTACATGTGCCTGCACCCAAGCGTATTCCTTTGATTCATTTGCAGGCTCAGGTAGGAGCGTATGGCGCATATTTTTGGCAAGCGCTCTTCGGCTTGCCAAAAATATATGCCATTTGCATGGTGTGGCATTAGCCTAATTTTCTTAAGTCTCTCCGCCCCCCAAACGTAAATAACAACATGATCTCCCCCTTCATTTGCAGAACGACTCCTGGCGGCACCGGATAACTGTGAGTAATGGCTCCCCTGTCCTCTTATTTACTGTTACTGCTACAGGACCTTCAGTGCAGCTATGGGATCCGACAGTCTGTGTTTAGCCAGCGGGTTATTCAGCGGGTTATTCAGCGGGTTATTCAGCGGGTTATTCAGCGGGGTATTCAGCGGGGTATTCAGCGGGGTATTCAGCGGGGTATTCAGCGGGGTATTCAGCGGGGTATTTAGCGGGGTATTTAGCGGGGTATTTAGCGGGGTATTTAGCGGGGTATTCAGCGGGGTATTCAACACTGAGTAATGTTTTCGTTGCAGGCAAACAGAATGCGCGCCACAGCGAGGAAGGTAAGCGGCTTTAATAGAGAGTACAAGGGATTTTTAGAAATGTAGTTCTGATAATTAAGGAGTAAATTAGTATTAAAGAGACATTTGAGGCAGCAGATTTCTAATCCTTTCCCTCTGAAATGAATGGGAGGGTTGGAATTAGGAGTTTGAGCCATAATAGTTTTGCAAGAGGATAATATTATACAGAGTATGTGGGTGTGGGAACAGAATCTCCCAGACACTGGGGCTCAGTGCAGCCCCCCAAGCCCTATATATTACTCATGGTTTGCTTTAGAGCTTTATACATTACTGTGTGTGTATAAGCTGAATAACCCTGCCCCTACACTGGGGCTATATCAGATTATTGTACCTCAGCACTGGGAAAGTGCAACAGCACTGCCAGACTCCAGCCTATCCAGTTGGGGTTAAACACTTACATATTGGGGTTCTTAAATGGATATGCACATGTAGATTGATTGGCTGATTACACAGAATGTGAATAATATATTGATTAATTACATTTCATTTCCCTCAGCCCCAGTGAATGGAATATGTGCTGCAGGATACACCCCTAATGGCTGTACCCCATCTGATCATGGGACTCATGGCAATGTTCCCTCAGCCCCAGTGAATGGAATATGTGCTGCAGGGTACGTCCCTATTGGCTCTACCTCATCTGATCATGGAACTCAAGGGAAAAAATCTGCAGATCACTCACAAAGTACTGTACAGGTATAAGGGCAAAACCAATGGTAGCTGTTACATGGGAAATGCATCCGTTTTGCTCTATAAATCTTTGAACTTTTCCCCATTGCATCCACCTAAGATTAAAGGGATTTGTGTGTTAGAGGTGGCACAATATCATATTCCCCCTATTTTTAATTTTTTTTTAAATAAAATATGGACCAGCTTTGGATGGGGGTGGGGGGCACAGCCTATGCACACTGAGCCAGAGGGGCTTATCAGACCCCACCATTGCAGCTACTTTTTGCTCTTTAGTGTCAAGGGGAACTATCAGTTACCCCCAGGGGTTCCCCGGGACCCCACAGGTTGCAGTGGGCCATTGCCTGAGTAAGCCCATGAATTCACCTTAATCCCTGACCAGTTAAGAGATGGGAAGTTAACCTGCTAGAAATGTTCCCAGTGACCCAAACCTGCTCATAGCCCACAGTAGGGCTTCTAATCAGCTGCCCCTACTTTTGTTGTGTTGGGTAATAAACAAGAAAAAACCTTTCCAAGGGGGACAACCCCAAGGAAAAAAATGTATAGAATTGTCACCACCCCCAGAGTACTACATATCACTTCACTGCCTACTATTGTTGTGAGGAGCTAAGCTTGCCATGCAGGGACTGAATCAGCAGCATATTGGCCTGTATATGGGGCCTGTCCAGCCAATATCTGGTTGAAATCAGTCAGAGCAGGTTTAAACATTCTGTCAGGGCAAGGACTCCATCAGCTCCTGGATGTGCCCTCACAGCAAATGAATCAGCCCCATGTTACCCAGCTCAGAGTGGGAATATTGGGGAAAGAGACGCTCGTTCGGCTCTTTATATGTACGCGCAGCTTTAGATTTAAACCTGACATCTCTAATAAATGTTCAGTAAATACTGCCCAGACCTGCACTTTAGTCTAATTAATTGAGCCCTTGTGCTTTTGGCTTCTGTCAGTCCAACTCTACCCCTGCCCTTTAGCAGAGAAGCTCTGTGCCCCCAAAGATGCCCCAGTAGCCCCCCATTTCCTTTTCTGCTGATTCCCTGCCCATACTCTGTGCTGCTGGCACTTACCTGAGCTTAAAGAGACAGTTCTGACTGGTGGGTGAGACGGCGCTAGCAGGACTGACATCAGGGGAAGCTCCTCCCAGGGGCAGGGCTTCTGCCAAAGGTGCTGAGTTTGTGTGGGTCAGGGTTATTATTACTGCTATTATCATGTTAAAGCGCCAACATATTTCACAGTCTTGTCACGTTGGCACTGGAGTAGCTGTAAGACGATGCAGGCATAATTTTTTTTTTTTAAATAATGTTTTTTAAAACTGTGTACATGTATTTTCTTACACCAAACAAAATGTATTGTTTTTGTGCAAAATGGATTATTCCTTTGCATTCCTGCCTTATTGTTGTAGACAATACTGAGTGCACTTATTTTTATTTGTTAATTTTAATTTTTATTTCTTTTATGTACTTATTTTTTTATTATAATGGCAGATTCTGTTAATGCCTATAAGAGGGGCCTGGATGAGTTCTTGAACAAAAACAGAAAATCTAAGGCTTTTGTGCTACAGTTAGTACTGATGTTGGAGTCTTTTAAACCAAAGTTAAATATGTTACTACTGTATGTATGCAACATAGTGCCAAGTCTGTGTGAAAGACACAAAGTTGGGTGCAGTTATGTATATATATATATATATATATATATATATATATATATATATATATATACATACAGGTATGGGATCCCTTATCCGGAAACCCGTTATCCAGAAAGCTCCGAATTACGGAAAGCCCGTCTCCCATAGACTCCATTTTAATCTAATAATTCAGAATTTTAAAACTGATTTTCTTTTTCTCTGTAGTAACAAAACAGTAACTTGTACTTGATCCCATTTAAAATATAAATAATCCTTACTGGATGTAAAACAATCCTATTGGGTTTAATTAATGTTTTATTGATTGTTTAGTAGACTTAAGGTATGGAGATCCAAATTACGGAAAGACCCCTTATCCGGAATACCCTCGGTCCCGAGCATTCTGGATAACGGGTCCCATACCTGTGTATATATATATAGGGATATATGGGTTACTGTCCTTGGGCAAACTTAGTGCCATTCATACATTCAGCTTAGGTAGAGCCTTAAGGAATTTGTTCCCAGAATCCTTTTGGTCTATTTGCCTGTTGACTTGTTACATAACCCCTAAAGCTGTTAATAATAGCAGGGCAGCCACTGAATGGCCATGTTCCCTCACATTGGGACTCATGCACTTTGTGCCCAGTTTTACTGCAACATATCTTGCCTTGCTGGGCTGATTGTGTTACTGTGTGTGAGTGTGTATATGTTTGGATGGATGGATGGATATATTTATGAAATGCTATTTTTGATGTACTTATTGTATATGCTGGTTGGTATTGATCAACTATGTGTATATGAATGTGAGAGTATTTTATATACAGAGATACAAAGCCTTTGGGGTTTTATGGCAGGCAGAGCCATAGTTGAAAAGGATAAAATTATGAAAAGAAGAAATTTGATTTTGTGTGTTTATACTTTTTGTACTGGGGCACATTGTGTCCAATTTTTGCTATGAAAACATTTGTATTCTAAGCACAATTTTCTGTGCTTTGCAATGAATCATCCTGCTGCTATCCATTGGCTAAAGCCTGATAATTCTTAGCAGTGTTACTATGTGTTACTATGGAATAGCTCCCGGGATATTGGGCTCCTTAGGGGCAGATTCACAAACATTGGGTGCACAAGTGCAGTTTACAAAAGCAGCCAATAAGCAATTAGCTATGAACAGCCTACTACAAGTTAGAAAATAAAAGGCCTGAATGGTTGCTATGGGTAACTGCACTGGTGCAATTTAGCACCAATGTTTGTTAATCACCCCCCTTGAGTTTACAATAACTGTCTAAAAATGTGCTGGTCATACATTCCTGAGTGAGTACAGAACATTTGTTTTATATATAGATATTTGAAACAATACAAATAAAGAAAACAGTATCAAAAAAGTTCTATTTATTCTGTGTGTCTGTTCCATTAGGTAAGGGAGAGAGGGGGAATGGGATGTGAGTTTGTGGGTCAGTTGGGACAGGGGAAGGAATACAGGGAATTAGCAGCATTAAATACTCACACAATCCCTTCTATGCCCAGTGGCACTGGCTGCACTAACTGCCCCCTGGTATGGTACCTCTGGGTTGGGGGGACACTATGAGAAACCTGGTCAGGGAGGCCACCGAGAGGCTGATGGCAACATTAAAGGAACAGTTCAGTGTAAATACTGGGTAAAATAGACAGACTGAGTGGAAAAAAATGTAATCTATAAAGGCTGGAGTGGGCAGATGTCTAACATAATAGCCAGAACACTACTTCCTGCTTTCAGCTCTTTAAGCTGTTAGTTAGCAACCAATCAGTGACTTGAGGGGGAGGGGCCTATGGGACATAACTGTCAGTTAGTTTGCATTTGAATCTGACCTGTGGGCTCATAAACTGACAGTTATGTCCCATGTGGCCCACCCTAAAGTCATTGACTAACTAACAGCTTAGAGAGCTGAAAGCAGGAAGTTCTGGATATTATGTTAGACATCTGCCCACTCCAGCCTTTATAGATTGTGCCTGGCCAAACTGAATCTGATCATAAATATCCTGTGACTTTTGGTCACACATTGAAGAAGATTGGAAAATTCTTTGTGCACATTTTCTCCATTACGTAAATAAAGGTTTGGATTTGTTCAAATCCCAAAAACAAGTATTCGGTGCCGCCCCAGGGGAGACACAATGCCGCGCTTGCATAGACACACGTGGGATATTCATTCAGTGAGAGGCACAGAGAGCGGCACAGAATTCTGGGAGTTAAAGTGGAAACAGATCGGGGCTGCTCTATGGCGGAACCTCCCTGAATAACCTGAGGGGCTGAAGCTTAAATGTTTGGAAACTATAAATATCCCAAGTGCACAAAATGTGCCTCACAGGGTTGTACATAAAGTGTTTTTCACCACTCAAAGCTGCCTGCACCTCCTTGGTAACATGGATGGGGGGCCTGTCATCAAATGCTTAGGGCCACACGGTGCCTGGCGTGAAACACTGGGGATCCATACTGTGCTTGACATGAAGCATAAGGGGGCCCACAATGTGCCTGCTGTGAAACACTGGGGGTTACAGTGTGCTTCATATGAAGCATAAGGGGGGGCCCCCACACTGCATCTGGTGTAAAACACTGGGGGCCACTGAGAGCAGGAAGATCACCCATAGTGCAAACACCTTTCTTTACTAGGTGTATTGGAACTAATATTGCACTTACAATGTTAAAACCAGTCAGTGGCTGTGCCACAATGGGGGTTCCACAATATGCCTAAAATAAAAAACACGCACATGTAGGGGGCAGAGTTATTAAATTTATATTTATCTCCTTTTTATTTTATTTTTTTGAAACCACTACTAAACTACACGAATGTCAGGTATTTATCAAAGAATCCGAAGGGAAAACGTCTCGAAAATGCCCCACCAAAACCCACTATACATGCGTATGTGCCATAAATATATATTATTCTCTGCCCATGCATTTGGGCCTCCATTTTGCAGATGTGTAAAACCTCTGTAACAGAAATAAAAAAATTGTGTGGCCCCTCAATGAGCAATTGGTGCTTAGCTGTTTCCTCGGTTGAATAAACTGGGTGAATACATAGTCAAGGTGGCTAACATCAGTTTGAAATGAGAGACAAACAAGGGAATTGTATTTTAAAAAATAAAAAAAAAATTATTTCCGTAATAGATGTTTTACACAATAAGCACATTCTATGGATATATGAGTATTACACGGATTTCAAACTGGAAAAGTCACACAAATGTATACTGACACCTACTGGTGAGAGAGAGAAATTACAGTGACTATTTTATATAGTAACACTATGTACCATTGGATTAGTTAATTATATGATTTGCACTGTGATGGCATTGGATAATGAGTTTATGCAAATTATGATGTCACTAGTTTTTTTTCTAGTTTTTGTACTATTTAAGTTTCTATTTTTCACTTGCACAATGTCCTTGATACAGGTCCCAGGAGGGACTTAAACGTTGGAACTTACGGTGAATAAATAGAAGAATTGCTGTGAAATGGTGTGCTGGTCCTGTTTATAGGTATAAATATATATATAATATGCGTATAAACAGGCACTCACGTCTAAAGTAAAGTCTCTTGTGCCTGTGTGCAGTCCTTAAATAGAAAGGCTGTGCCGCACTCGCAGGTCTCAATGTGACCAATGAGATTTATTCAGAAATACATCTAACGTTTCGGCCGCCTCCGCAGCCTTTCTCAGAGCAATAGTGGGAGAGTGCGCACACTGATAAACACATGTTGGCGCGAAATGTGATGTCACTAAGTGCAAATAAAAACATTATATCCATTCTATACAATGAATAAAAACAAAAAAGAAAGTGGCTAAATCAAGTGGAGACTAAAGGCATAGATAGGGCGCACTGAAAGAAGTAGAAGAAAGTGAAATATGCTGAACTGCAACTCCCATACTAGGGGTTTAATTGACACTATGTGGCGCTTTCAAGCCATAACTAGGAATCATGGGAGGAATAAGGTAAGTACATCCACCTCTGTCTCTCCTGTGCGAAGCTTTTCATACATTGTAGATCGCACGGCTGCCAGTGAGTAGGGATGTAGCGAACCCGCGCAAAAATGTTCGCGGACTTTCGCCAAAACTCGCGAATATTCGCGAACTTTGTGAACCCCATAGACTTCAATGGGAAGGCGAACTTTAAAACCTAGAAAAGCCATTTCCGGCCAGAAATCTGATTTTAAAGTTGTTTAAAGGGTGCCACGACCTGGACAGTGGCATGCAGGAGGGGGGTCAAGGGCAAAAATTTATCTGAAAAATACTTGTAAAAAAAACGCCAAAAAAAGCGCCAAAAAAAAACGCAAAAAAACAACGCAAAAAAAAAAAACGCAAGCTATTCCTATGTATATGCATAGGCGATAAAACGAAGCGAAAAAACGCGTCGGAAAAACCAAGGCGAAAAAACGCGGCGCCAAAAAAAAACCGCGGCGAACACCCGATGTTCGCGCGAATTAGTTCGCCGGCGAACAGTTCGCTACATCTCTACCAGTGAGAGAAAAGATGGTAAGAATGGCGGATGTGCCTCCATATAGACGGGTATTGTCTCTGATCCCCAATCTAAGCAGATAGAAGCAGAGTAGGAAATCTGGAGCCTGAGTCTCAGCGCCCATGTTACTGCATTCAAGATAAGAGAATCCGGAGAGGCCATTAGAGTATATTTATATATAATTAGAGTATATTCGGCCGCACATAAAGGGAAACTAGCACCGCCAGGCTCCCCCGGCTCCTCCCATTGTAGCTAAGCAAACACTGTGAATAAATCAATATTTATTTACTGTATAGCCCACTTCCTTTCTACAGGTGCCCCAATAGTCGGGATAGTGACCCTGACTGACTGACTGACACACAGCACCACAGACTCAGCAGAAGCTCCTCCTCTTTCTAGAACTTTAAGGAAAAGAACCAATCATACCTGAGCTGAATGAGTGACTGCCAGTGCGGTACCTCTCCAGTGACACTTTACCTAGAAAGCGCACGAATGTAGTTAGTCCAGCGGATTCGCGGTGAGTTTGGAAGAGTTGCAGTCGCGCTGTTAGTGTCGGACAGTTCTGCCCGGGGATCCGGAGCTCAGCTGCCGGGTTCGGAAGTGACAGTGTGCCGGTACCGCTGGGCCCCTATACGCACTCACATCTGCTCAGTAAGTGATTCCCTGTCCCACTATTCTCCTTATAACGGGGGGGCTGTCAGTCAGATATGGGGCCGGCATTCCCTTGTTTTACCACACGGAACAGTTCTATGTGGTAGAAAATAGTGCTATTAAGCAATGCTCTATATATCCTATATATCCTCTACATTTATGGTATTTAACTGACCGAGCGGGCTGATGTTTGTGTTTACAAACAAACTTTCCTGTCACAGGGGGAGCGCAGTGATAGTGGGGGGGGGGGTGTATATACTTTGTAATACATATCTAGATACAGTATGTGCAGTAATGCCAATGAGAATAAGTGTGCGATGCTGTCAGTGTAAGAGAGCAGGACTCCCTGTGGCATCACTAAGCCCCGCCCACTCTATATATAGTCACTGCATCTCTGACACTGAAGTCTATCAGGGCTCCCAGCCCCAGGCACATACTGAAGAGGCTAAACCAGAAGCTGACAAGAGGGCAGGGTAGGGCACAGTTTTGAATCAGTTATGGACATATCTGAACCCAAAGGTATTAAAATAAAAGCACTTCCTTCTATTTTACATTGTTTAGTGCATTGTAAAAAAAAAGATGGTGGATGTCCCCTTTTAATACACTCCATGTCAGATGGAGCGTATTGTTGGCAAGCTGAAAAACACTGACAGTGTCCCCAGTATACTATTTTTTTTTACATTTTTATTGATTTTAATATAATGTATAGACAAAAAATTCCAGTCATGCTTGTCACATAGTATATTGGATAAAGTACAAGTAAGAAAAGAGAAACAAAAAATAGTAACAGTGATGATGAACAGTATGCACGCTGGGCCCTATCACATGTTGCCTCTTTATATGGCTGTTCAGTACCAAACAGGCTAAAGGTAAAGGACAAATGAGTTACCATTAAAGTACCCAGTGTGTAACATTATGATAACCAGCAATAGGGGGCCCTACCCATAGCTTTGTGTGTGAGAAATGCTCTCATTGTGAGTATCCAAGTATAACTTATTTTGATATATAGTTCCATCTTGTTGTCCAATTGGTATTTGAGTAGTTCATTAGTATGTATGTTTTTGATTTTATCTAGGACTTTCATGATGATATGTTAAACTTACATTGGGCTGCAGTGTGAATCCTACTGGCTGCCATTCATATATGTTGTGTCAGTCATTGTGCTATCGAGTATCCCTCGATGGCTCCTCCATTTAAACAATTTAGTAGCTTGGCCCGGAGGAAAAAGACTGTTTCCGTGTTTATACCCAATATTTTTGATGCTAGGCCATCTTTGTATCGTAGTGTATTTGGTAGGTAGGTGAATGGGGAAATGAGTTTACATTTTCTAAAGGTGCTGGATTCCAAAACAAACTTGGTAATGAGACTGGGTTTACAGGATCGGATTCTATTTCTACCCACAGGAGGGGTAAGTTTCCCCCATGTAATAAGGGGATTTGAGCTCATCTTGCTGCTCTGTAATATTGTTGTAGGTTTGAGTCTCTGGGCCACTCTGAGGCAAAGGTTGGCTCTTTGGGACCTATTTTCAAGGTCCTTGTTCTTCAGTTGTGTGTAGCTTTTCTCTGTATACTTCCAGAGTTTCATGGTCTGCATGTTAGGCCATAGCGGTTTCCTCTGTGCAGTCCTTCTGGGCGCTAGTATGGTCGCTGAGCTCTTGTATCTGTTTTGTAAATTCGGCTACTGCTGTGGCTAATTCTATTCAGAACATAGATTATATAGATTGTAATAGGTCTGGCGCATCTGGTGGTGAAGTGGGTTGATCTAGTTTCAGTGATGCCGGCTTGTAGTTGAACAACTTTCTGCGTAATGTGCACTTGGTGGCGGAACAAAGTTCTGATGACAAAAAAAAAATACAGTGCCCCAGCCTATGAGAACACTGTCCCATCCCCAAGGGTGTGGCCACTCAGAATGTCCCTGAAATGAAAGAGATTTCATGCAAATATAAGAAGCACTAAATCAGCTGGCAGGGAAACAGGTAAACCCATATGTGGTACAGCACTAGAGCGTGAACAGACCTTCTACTTTACATTACATTAACATTTATTTATAAAGCGCCAACATATCCCGCAGCGCTGTACAATAAGTGGGTTCCATACATTGGGCATACAGAGTAACATATAAAGCAATCAATAACCGATACAAGAGGTGAAGAGAGCCCTGCCCAAAAGAGCTTACAATCTACTTCTGTAGAAGAGGGTTTGGTAATCCCTGGATTGGCTGTAATTTGCTTTTGATTCTACTTCCAATTGCCTCTTGTATATAATGTAATTAGGGTGGCAGTACCCACTGCCTCTCACTGTGTATTATAATGTGCTTGGGATTTCAGTACTTACAACCTCTCGCCATTTATAAAAACCTTGACTTGGGCTTGTCTGGACCCATTTTTTGTTACTGTATCTTTTGCTTGGTGTGTCAGTACCCATTTCTTGTTACAGTATAATGTGTATGTGGTGCCAGTATCCACACGGCTAGAGATTGTGCTAGTGCAGCTATGTTACTGTGCATCAACACTAGCAATGATAGGGGATTCCATATTTACAGACAGAAACAAGAGCCCCTCTGCACTCACCCATTACAAATATATATAATATAACAATAAGAAATTCTGTGCATTAAGCTACCAAGCAATGCCCTCCCCTTTAAGCAAAACAGGGATTGTTTGTCCATAAATTGCAATATATTTAAGCTGCCCAACTGTGTCACACTCACCCCCGGTCTTACCAGTCCTACACTCACCCCCAGTCTGGCCAGTCCTACACTCACTCACCCCCAGTCTGGCCCGTCCTACACTCACTCACCCCCGGTCTGGCCCGTCCTACACTCACTCACCCCCGGTCTGGCCCGTCCTACCCTCACTCACCCCCGGTCTGGCCTGTCCTACACTCACTCACCCCCGGTCTGGCCTGTCCTACACTCACTCACCCCCGGTCTGGCCTGTCCTACACTCACTCACCCCCGGTCTGGCCTGTCCTACACTCTCTCACCCCCGGTCTGGCCAGTCCTACACTCACTCACCCCCGGTCTGGCCTGTCATACACTCACTCACCCCCGGTCTGGCCTGTCCTACACTCTCTCACCCCCGGTCTGGCCTGTCCTACACTCACTCACCCCCGGTCTGGCCTGTCCTACACTCTCTCACCCCCGGTCTGGCCTGTCCTACACTCACTCACCCCCGGTCTGGCCTGTCCTACACTCTCTCACCCCCGGTCTGGCCAGTCCTACACTCACTCACCCCCGGTCTGGCCTATCCTACACTCCTACACTGATTCATTAGCAATTCTACTGCTTCAAAATACATTTAAAAAAAAGGGACTGAGTTTTACCTGCAAATTACTTGCTTTCAAGTTTAAACCCCCCAAATAGTGGCACTTTTATTGGCCCATTGGGATCACCTGACTGTAGCTGGGAAGGGTGTGAGCTACAATATGGAGCTGGCCACTGTTCCTGTATAAACTAAAACATTTTAGCGAATAAGGGAAAGTTGTGCTTTTAGACCATTAGGGCTCTGGCACACGAGTAGATTTGTCGCCTGCGTTTTTTTCCCCGGTGCTTTGGTGACAAGTCGCCACAACAATACACACAGAGATTTCATGCGAGTTGAGCTCCAGGCGATCTGCTACCCATGGTACCACTCAACAGTTACCCCTCCCACATGTTTACTCAAGTCGCTCAGAAAAAGGTCTGTGTGCGATTTGAAACAACAGGTGACTTGAAGTAGCCTCGTATGTTTTGACGCTGGCGATTTCCATTGGTTTAGCATTGGCGTCTTGTCGTTCATCTTGTCGCCAAATCGTTCTTTTAAAAATTGCTGGCGACAAATCTCCTCGTGTGCCAGAGCCCTTAGAAGGGGTACAATGGGGCTGTGACTTTTTTTTTTATTCTGTAGTGCTTTCTTATCTCAGGGCTATATATATAGAACTGGGGATCAACCAAACCTTTAATCAGAGATACTCCATTTGTTTCATCCAGCATAATATTTAAATGTATTTATATATTGGTTTGTTTCTCAGTTGCAGGTTAGCCAGCTTGTTGGGGATTATTATGGAATCCATCATGAACAACATTATGATAGCCTCCTTCACTCTCTGGGCGCTGTATACAGAATGTCTCTCAGGTAAGTGATTTTATTCGCACTGTTTATGGCAGTAGTGGCTGTTGATGTATCAAGGAGAATCTATAACTGTAAATTAAATAGTAAAGAGATGGTAACAGGGCTGCCATTGGGGGAACAGAGGAACAGTTGTCCTGGGTCTGAAGTGTCTTGGGTCTTAAGGGGGGCCCGGCCATTACTTGCAATAGCCCCCCCTTCTGTCAATGAGCAGCCGAATCAGGAAGGAGGGTGGGAGCTCGGGCCCTTCTTCTTTCCTTTACTAGCTTTCTGTACTGCTCATTTGTCACTGAAGTTTAAGTCCTGGGGAAGCCACGTGGGTATTGAACAGGCTGGAGCTTATCCAATCCCCATGCGGCTTTAACAGGACTAAACTTCTGTGCTACAATGAGCCATACAGAAAGTACTGAGTGCCTACTGAGTGCTGCTCATTGATGGGGGGATAAACTCAAGACACAGGGGCAGATGTTACTCATGGCTTTTTACAGGACTATATCATGAATACCTTTCTTATATAAAAATAAGATGTTTGTTGCCAAGATATAGTATTTATAGATACTTGTCCTTTTAAAGGAACAGGTCAGTGTAAAAATGAAACTGGGTAAAATGGATAGCCTGCGCAAAATAAACAATGTTTGCATTATAGTTAGTTAGGCAGAAATGTCATCTATAAAGGCTGGAGTGGGCAGATGTCTAACATAATAGCCTGAACTCTACTTCCTGCTTTATAGCTCTCTAACCTCTTAGTTACTCAGTGACTTAAGGGGGAGGCACATGGGACATAACTGTCAGTTAGTTTGTGAGTACGCAAGTCAGATTCAATAGCAACTAACTGACAGTTATGTCCCATATGGCCCCCCCTCAAGTCACTGATTGGTTACTGACTGCTAACAGCTTAGAGAGCTGAAAGCAGGAAGTAGAGTTCTGGCTATTATGTTAGACATCTGCCCACTCCAGCCTTTATAGATTACATTTTTGCCTAACTAACTATATTGAAAACATGTTTTATTTTTCGCAGTCTATTTACCCAATTTCATTTTTACACTGATCTGCTCCTTTAAGCTTATGGCAGTGCCTTGAGTTCTCCCTGAGTATCCTCTCAGGAAGAACTGTCTAAATGCCAGCACTGGGAGGTGGGAGCGGTCATCTTCCTTAAGCGATACGCCTGATGGTGGTAACCTCTATTATACAAACTGCAGTTCTTACCCAAATTGAGTGGCTGCTGTGGCCATTGGCCCATTTTGCTCTATAATCTCCAAATGAAATAAACAAAAGGCTCATGTGGGGCTTCTCTTGAGGTTTCATTTTTAATACTACCCTAACGTTTGAGTGGTAATGGCTTGCCCCAATAACTGCCCTATCCTGCACACCGTTTATTATTTTGAATGCTTTATTAGAAAATACCTGCTAAAACTTGGCTTCCGGTCATTTGAAGAAGCAGAATCCACTATGCGATGATCGATTGATCGATCCTAGCCCGACTCCTTCCTATACAGAAGGAAGGCTAGGAAGAGAAGTCGATAGTCGCACAGTGGATTCTGCTTCTTCTGCATCGCTGTATTGCCCTATTTCAAATAGAAGACACACTGGGCTACTAGTAGCAGCTACTTGTCTGATCGTTTGCTGATAATTGTCTCTCCGTGTGTTTAGCAGAGGCAATTCTCTGTATTGTCTATGGCAGGGGATTTTCTGGCGTTTAGTAGCCGTGACAAGTAGCTGCTACTAGTAGCTCCGTGTGTCTTCACTCTAAAATTACAGATTTGGTACATACCTGATGTTTTACTTTTTTGCTTCTGTCATATCTGAACTTTTTATTTTATTTGCTTGTTTATAACTCAAGTTAATTAATTGCCTTTATGCTTTACAGTCAGGTTTCAGGTCTCATCAACACCATCAGTATCTGTGGCACTTGGGTCAGATGTGCTGTTACCTTGTACTCTGACTCCTGAGAAGAATGGAGAGAAGATGGAAATCCGTTGGTTTAAAAAGATATACCGGCCCTATGTTCATCTTTATATTAATGGGAAAGACGATTACACAGCCCAGATGCCACAGTTTGCTAACAGAACAGAACTGCTAAAAGAGAACATCACTAGGGGAGATTTCCCTTTGATGATCCGTAACGTCACAGCTCAGGATTCTGGGGAATATCATTGTTATGTGGAGTCCAGTGACCATCACAGCATGGCAGCAGTACAGCTACAGGTTACTGGTAAGTGAGCAGAGTTTTAACTGAATTCTTATTGTTTTATTATCAAAAGTTATATATTACTGGCAATATTTGTCATATGCAAAGTATCATCTGCACCTACATATCTAAACAAAACTGCCCAGCAGAGCAACATCTTGAATAGATTTGGTTTCCCTACAGTTTGCCCCCATTACATTGGCCCCCAGGCTTCCTTACCAAACTGTCATTAAAGATACCAGAAAATGACAGTACCCCTGTATCATGGAGAGAAATACAGAGTTGCTCAGATTTATTGGTGGGCCTCGTCATGTCCTTTCCCTGCTTGGATTTCTATATTTGCCAAGTAGGTGAATGCACACTTTTGACCATAGAGATCCCAACGGAGAAGGTCCCCATACACAGGCTGATTGTAGCTGCTGATATCGGTCCCTTGGACAGATTCTGCAGCTTATCGGCCCGTGTAGGGGCAGAAACGAGGGGCCTGCATGACTGATATCTGGCCTGAAATTGGCCAGATATCAATCGGCCAGGTTAAAAGATTCAGTCAGATTGGGGACAACATTGGCTCGTTGATGCAGACCCCGAACCGACTGCCCCATTGCCGCCAATATAATTCGATCGTTTCGCCCCAGGGCCAAACGATCGAATTAGCCTACACATTCCCCGACATCACCCACCCGTAGGTGGGGAGACCGGGTGAAGATCTGCTCACTTGGCGACCTTAATATGGGCCGAAGTAAAGGCTGCCACTAGCACTGGGTATCTCTGATTTTCACTCCAGTACAGAGACACAGTCCAGTGATGCATTTTGGGATGGGGCCTGGTGTGGCAATTGTTCTCCTTTACATAGACTAGTGGCCAAAACAAAAATAAATGTCCTACAAAAGTAAGCCTGTTTTTTTTTTTTTTTTTATGTTCCATCATCCTGTTTTATCAAGGGGATTGCTGAACTAGCGATGACTACTGACAGATTCCTTTAAAGGGTTTGTTCACCTTAGAATATCACTCTCTACATTATGCTGAGAGTTAAAGGCAATTTCCAATTGGTCTTCATTTTTTAGAACTGGTAGCTTTGTTTTTCTATTTATTTTAACTAACAGTTTCTTATAACCATATGTGTGAAGGAAGTAGGAGCTGGCAAATTGGTGAGAAAGGTGTGCATTTTTGTTGGTGCAATTTAGATAGATCGCTTTAAGTACCCCCTCTAAAAAGGGTTTCCACTGGCAACAATAGAAGTCAGTGGTGGAAAGCCCTTTGCATCTCTTTAGTCTGTGGAGTCGCACGAAGTTGCCTGCAGAAGGAAACTTTGCGTGACTTCGGAAACCAAAGCGATAAAAAGGGCTTTCCACTGCCGACTTCTATTGTTGCCAGTGGAAACCCTCTTCACTCCATGGGTGCATGTATACAAAATGAAGACGCACAAACATCTGCATAGGCTGCACATCATCGGTTATTCACCTGCTCACAGGACTTGACTGCCATTTTTATTTTCTATATATATTATACAAACAATTTTGGACAGATACCGTATATACTCGAGTATAAGCATAGTTTTTCAGCACCAATAATGTGCTTAAAAAGGCTTCCTCGGCTTATACACGGGTATATACGGTAGTTTACGGGCTTGTATATTTTAGAGGGCGGGGTGAAATTAGGAAAACATTTGATCAGTGAGGAGAAGTATCGTCTTGTTTAAGGGGGAAGGTGCAACGTGCATGACACGGTGTTGGAAGTCACTTTCATATCACGTTCTGAAATCTGACAGGTGATACCACAGCAACAAGATAAGGACTGAGCAGGGAGCAGCCGCGGCGCAGGGTTGGTGAAAGAGGCCTGGCTACTGCTAAGGGACGGGGCGGGGTTGCGTGGTGACGTCAGGGGGTAGCAGACGTCTGTTTTGAGCCTGTGGTGGGACATGGTGAGAAGCGCTCAGGGGCAGTGTTGCGGGAACGTACCTTGTACCGTGAGTCGCATCTCTCAGAGAGACACACACATTGCTCACAAGTGCGGAGTTCAAACGTAACCATGTTTTGTTAGCGGGAGGTGCGACTGTGACACATTCTCACACATTATCAGTCACTCACCCTGTACTGACAGGCTCTGAGCGGAACGGCAAGTGTGGGGGTGGGAAGCAGCAGCAGCAGCTTTATAGGGGGAATGTTCCACTTGCCACAGTTGGGACTGCAACTCCCAGCGTCCCTTAGGGTTCAAAACATTTAAGAATATACGGAAATTAGAGAACTTTAACATGAGCATTTTTACCCATAGTATAAACTGTGATCACATACTATGAAATAATTTTGGATGTGGCTGTTGTAACATTCCCTATAGACTTATGTGTCCAGCCTGTGGCAGCAGTTCGTTTGCCCAGCAGCATTCCTCACAACTACAGAGGAGCAGAAGTAGGGGACTTTTTGGCAGCTTAGTGTTTTTTTCAAGGAAACAAGAAGGGAAGAAAAGGGGAGCTGTATTCTGTGGCTCATAAAATGAAATATTTCCCTTGTCACAGCATGAAAAAACAGGAATTGTCTTTAAGACTGAAGAAACTGCCATTGAATTGAGGGCTCCCGGCAGGTCAGGCTCCCCAGGGTGAGGAGGGGTGCGAGCGATGGCACGCTCGGGGGCAGAACATACGTCCATGTGGGGGGAGTGCGAGAGATGCCACACTCGGGGGCAGAACATTCTACATTTCCTAGGAGAGGGCATCCAAACCAGCCAGTAGATAGGGAGGACAGCAATGCACAGCTGCTGAACCCCAGATTATCTTACAAGCAGGAGGTGGGGGCAGATTGCATCCTGCCCTGCACATATTAAGGGAATGCTCTTATGTTTTATTTATTTACTGTTATTTATATCACATCAGTCCCTGCCCTGGAGAAGCTTGCAATCTAAGGTCCATATCTGGTTGCTAGGGCCTTGTTTACCTTAGCAACCAGAGAGTGGTTTGCAGAAGAGACTGGATCAATTAAGAGTCAGAAATATTTACTGTTTCCTAGTACACATGATCTTATCTTTCTTAAACTTGTGATTCTACATCACTCACCCCAAAAAGTATACAGAACTATATAAGAATTAAATAACAAATTTACACATCACAATTTCAATATGTATGTAAAATTAAATGAGATATTAACCTGTACAACCTTGCATGTGGTTATCTTATGTTGGATGCGCCTCATTTTCCTGCCCATACCTTGTGTTTATTAATATGGTAGTCATGTAAGCACTTGTGAGTGTCCTTTTATTAAATAATTTGATTATTGAAACTTAGCAGTAGCGGCTGCATTTCCCACCCTAGGCTTATACTTGAGTCAATAAGTTTTTCCAGTTTTCTTAGGTAAAATTAGGTACCTCGGCTTATACTCGGATCGGCTTATACTCGAGTATATACGGTAACTTTTCGGTTGACTTTACAGTTATTTTTGAGCTTACAGCATTCAATTTGTGCTGACAATAAATTTTGTGACTACAAAATTATATTTATCCAATGTACGCTGTAGTCAAAAAAGGAATTAGGTCAACAGAAAATTAATGCACAAAATAATTTTTGTAGTCACATAAAATTTAATTTTGTAATACATAGTACATTGTATACAAAGGGCACCCCATCATTTATAATCATAATAAATATATATACAGTTAAATATGGATCATATAAAATAAATCACAATTTTTTCACAATAAAGAGTAGTCTTTTTATTGTGAAAAATTTGTGATTTATTTTACATGGTGAAACACACTATAATCTGATGTTTCACCTGGGGACCTTTCTCAAGGATAAAGCAGTGTTACAAACAATCCCCTTGAATGTCCTCCTCCCCACTTGTGTGTTTTCGGCACCAAATGACATTATGAGTTCATTATCAAGCTTATCAGTACTTTATTGCAGTCCTTATCTATGTGCTTATGGAGCATTACCACTCTTCCACCTACAGGTGTCGCTGTAGTGCAGTACAAACAGTGCAAAACTAAGTGAATTACTTACGATTTCAAAGTTACTCTCCCTAATGGTTACAATGTAATAAAATCCTGCAAAGTGACAAGACATGAATTTGATTGTGTATCACTGGAAATAACTCTCATATCCCCTAAAGATTAAGTATAAGCTTGAGTTCCAGACGCCCAACACAATCTAGCTCATAGAATGCCTGATGCGTGGCCACCTGTTTAGGCACATGATCTATGGCCTGCCGAGCCTGCCACCAATATCTGGCAACCGGCTGTTAGAGAGTGCTGATCCATCTTTTAAAGAACATGTCAATCCCAAAAAAAATTTTTTGCCTAATAAAAGAAAACATAATTCTAAGCAACTTTGCAATATGCATTCATTACAAGTTTGTAATGTTTTTTGACTTATTGTTATTAGTATTTACCTGCCCCTCTCTATTCCCTGCCCTGGGGGCTCCGGCACATGAAACAGTGTAACACAAGGAGCAGCCTGACAGACCTGACTCGCTGGGGGAGACCGACCTTTGCAACATTGTTTAAACCGTAACAACCAGGAGTTCAGCAAATGCTGCTTTTAACAGCAATTACATTTACACATAACTTTTAACGCAGTAATAACTTTTAATAGAGTCACATTGGAAAGTTACACACACACTCACTCTCTCTTTATGGAGCCAAAAACAAACTGAACACCTTTCCATGATGATAGGGTTGGGGATCTTTCATTGAGGGGTATAATCCCCAGCTCCTAAATATCTGCTGAAGCCCAGTCATGTTGTTCCAGTAAGTGATAAAGGGGGAGGGATATGGTCAGGTTAAAAGGCAGTGCCAGTGCCCCACACTAATCCTCAGGTTTCAGATTAATACATAGTTTTTCAGTGCAGCCTGTATGGAGTTATTGCTGTGGGTAACAGACAGTACAACTGCAACGTTAATTATATTTCTCTGTTTCTAGCCGTTGGAACTGTGCCGGTTATTTCGATTACTAATGACAATGTTTCTTGTGAGTCCCGTGATTGGAATCCAAAACCTCATCTGACATGGACTGATAACGAGGGAAATGAAATAAACTCCTCTGTGGTGGAAGTGTTGAGAGATGAGAATAATTTATATTATATCATCAGTATTATCCAGCAACCAAGTGCTTCAAACATCACTTGTACTGTCTCCAATTCTATAAACCACTGCAGTGATACCAGGCAGATCAGAGGTGAGTCAGTGAGAATCTTCTTAATTTGCCTTATTAAGTGTTACTAATTGCCCCCCCCCCCCCTATTCTATAATGTGACTGCCTGTAAAGACATCCTCCCTGTGCTGATTGCGGGACCGTATTTCTCTGGGCATAGTTACCTTCAGAAAGGAAATGCCATTTAGACAAATATTTGTACCAACACTTTGTGCCTTTATATTTATTATCTATATATTTATTAGGAGCAGGGTTTTTATCAATGCTGCCTCGCAGCGCTGGATACCAGGGTTTAATTGCACTCAGGGCACTGTCTGCAAGGATTTTCTCAAGGTTCTCCAGTTTTCTACTGCACCCAATTATATACAGTCCCAATATCTCTATTTATCTTTGATCATTCCCATCTAATCATACACGTGAATAAATAAATACAAAAGGTGACGGCACTCACAGGAATTTACACACAGGAGTCAAGGTATCAGAAAAAGTAAGGCAAAGGTTTATTTATTTTTATTTATCTTAGGATAAATAAATCTTCGCCTTACTTTTTCTGATACCTTGACTCCTGTGTGTAAATTCCTGTGAGTGCCGTCACCTTTTGTATTTGTTTAACCTTCTCTGCACTGGCACCCAGGTATCATTTATTTCTTTATGGTGTGCAGCTTCTAGCTACCTACATATATATATATATCATATTCATCATTGAGACAGGGAGGTTCCATTAGAATGAGAAATTCTGTTTTTCTCTTTTTGAAAAAGTTGACTAATTTAGTCCCCCTAAAGGTTTCAGTTTGGGTATATTGCCTGCAGCCTGCAAGCCATTGCTAAATGGGCAGATCTACACAACTTTATAATATTCCACTTGCACTACCTTTCTTGTGTGAAGATGCTGAAGCTGAAGAAAATTAAGCTTTAGTTGCACAAGTCCCAGAATTCAGACACATGTTGATATGCCCATTGGGTTTAAAGGATTTCTGGCCTTTTAACCCTGTGTTAAGTGAGAAAACACTGGCAAATAATTGCAATAAAATTATCTGAAAAGTATAAAATCATTGGGTATTTGTGTTTCCCCCCTATGTGTGCAGCGCATCAAATTTTCAGTTATAATTATTGATATATTTACATGAATATGTGAGATGTTGGATAACCCAGTTACATAATTGGGTCTGAAATAAATGTTTTTTTCCTTATAGGATTGGAACATTCACAAACATCCAGGGGTACTCACAGTCACGTTTATGTAATCGGTGCCAGCTTTCTGTTGATTTTCTGCATTTGCCTTCTATTGAGGAGTCTGGGTAAGTAAAGAGATTTATTGCAGCCTGATAGTTGTGTATATCTATATATCATCTATATATATATATATATATATATATATATATATATATATATATATATTATATATATATATACATACATACATACATACATACATACATACATACATACATACATACAATATAATTATACCGCTCAGTCCGCACTCCCATTAGTCTTTCTCCTTTGTACTCTATCACCGGGTGCTGCACATGGTTGTAGCTTGTATCCAGTCCAAATGATAATGCACACTCCTGTATTTTTTCAGTTCATTTATTATTACATTCCCAAGATTTAAAAACATCAACGTTTCGTTCCTGGTCTAGGATCTTTTTCAAGATGTTTTTTTTTTTTTTTTTTTATAAATAAATGTCTAAATCCAAAGTTATAAGTTCATAGCAATCATAATAGGTTGCTGGTTTGCTAATTCAAAAACACTGAAAAAAAATGCATTTGAATCAGTTACTTTTAATACATTTCCATTTTCCAATACTTCAAATACACCCCCACAGCACTTGTATTTTTATATACGTGTTGTATCTACCATGCTAGAGGCATTTCATGAGTAAAGCACCTCCCCTCCAGCGGCAATTTAGTAGAAAAGACAAATAGCCACCCACAGTAGGTGGTTTTATCTTTAAGGATTATTACACACTGTGGGCTTCTTGGGTTTCAGTTTCTCAGCTGAAATTTCATTATTGAAAAAGGAAACAGATTTGAATGTAATTTCTCCCTGCCATTAAGAGCAGCTGTATTTCCTTATGTAAGAAGTAGGTAATAATAGAAATTGGGGATGCACTAAATCCAGCATTGGGTTCGGGATTCGGCCTTTTTCAGCAGGAGTTTTATTCTTCTGAATCCATGCCTCAGACCAAATCCAATCTCTAAAATCACATGACTTTCTGTCGGAGAAACTTTTCACCAACCACTTGCGCGCGTGATCTTTTTTTACCCGTTCATGTCCTAATATGTACATAAGGGTTCTGAATCGTTCACAAAGGATTCGGGGTTCAGCTGAATCCTAAAATAGTGGATTAGGTGCACCCCTAATAGAAATACACATAGGTGTAATTAGCTGTTTTGTACGTGGGTTTTGATGGTTCACGCCTAAGGGGTGCAGAAAGCTTGGCTGGGGGGGGGGTTGGGAAAACTGCTGCCACATAGTGAAAATATATGGGAAAATAGGCAAGTGGCTGTTAATTTGGGGGGAGAGAGAGTGAAGGAAGGAGAAGGCCAGGCCAGGAGAGGATCAAACACAGCTGCCGCCTCAGAGAGGGGTTTTTTAAAGATTTGTGATTGTGCCAATAATCCCCCCCCCCTTTTCTCCTGTACCCCACTTATGCTTTAAATCAAAAAGAAGAATATATAAAAAATAAAAACTTTTTAAACCATTTAGACAAGGGTGCAATGGGGCTGTGACCACAGAATTCATACAGACAACAAGAGCCCCTCTGCACTCGCCCATTACCAATATATATAGGGCATTAAGCCATTCTGTGCATTAAGCTACCAAGCAATGCCCTCACTTTAAGTTTGTTTGTTTGTCCATATATTGCAATATATTCAAGCTGGCCAATTATGTCACAGTCACCCCCGGTCTGGCCGGTCCTACACTCACTCACCCCCGGTCTGGCCTGTACTACACTCACTCACCCCCGGTCTGGCCTGTCCTACACTCACTCACCCCCGGTCTGGCCTGTCCTACACTCACTCACCCCCGGTCTGGCCTGTCCTACACTCACTCACCCCCGGTCTGGCCTGTACTACACTCACTCACCCCCGGTCTGGCCTGTCCTACACTCATTCACCCCCGGTCTGGCCTGTCCTACACTCACTCACCCCCGGTCTGGCCTGTCCTACACTCACTCACCCCCGGTCTGGCCTGTCCTACACTCACTCACCCCCGGTCTGGCCTGTCCTACACTCACTCACCCCCGGTCTGGCCTGTCCTACACTCACTCACCCCCGGTCTGGCCTGTCCTACACTCACTCACCCCCGGTCTGGCCTGTCCTACACTCACTCACCCCCGGTCTGGCCTGTCCTACACTCACTCACCCCCGGTCGGGCCTGTCCTACACTCACTCACCCCCGGTCGGGCCTGTCCTACACTCACTCACCCCCGGTCGGGCCTGTCCTACACTCACTCACCCCCGGTCGGGCCTGTCCTACACTCACTCACCCCCGGTCGGGCCTGTCCTACACTCACTCACCCCCGGTCTGGCCAGTCCTACACTCACTCCCCCCCGGTCTGGCCAGTCCTACACTCACTTTTATCTGATTCATTAACAATTGTACTGCTTCAGTATACATTTAACAAAGGGACTGAGTTTTACCTTGCACTTACTTATTTTCAAGGTTAAAACCATCTCTTTGGGAGATGGCCTTCCCATAATTTGGAACTTTATAGATAACAGGATTTCAGATAATGGATCCCATACCTGTATATTGGCAGAATAATTTAGGTGACATGGGGCCATCCCTTGGGACTGGGGTAAATAAGGGTTTAAAATTAGCAATGGGTTTATTTATATAACATTGAAAATAATATCAAAATTATAGTGTTAAAAGTAAATAAGAAATGTGTGTGCTGTGCATGTATCTGTATATTTTTGTGTTTTATTCAAGTCCTTACTGGGAGGCTGATTTTTCAAATTGAATGTGTAAGGTTTTTTTCCTAATTCGAATAAACTCTCAAACCCCAAATGTGAGTTTAACCAAAATTTCAAAAATGTTATCACCTAAAGATGTGAAAAAACTACTCCAACACAGTGAAATAACATTCTACTCATCATTTTCAATGAGTCTGCCAAATTTGTGTCATACAAAGCTGATCATGTTTCCCTCTAAATACCCCCATATGGGCCATAATGAATCCAGCACTTCAGCTCGTTGGGCAGGCTGCAAACTGCAAAAAGATGTACAAGGTATGGGATCAGTTATCCGGAGACCCATTTTCCAGAAAGTTCCAAATTATGGGAAGACCATCTCCCATAGACTCCATTATAAGCAAATAATTTTTAAAAATGATTCCCTTTTCTCTGTAATAATAAAACAGTACCTGTACTTGATCCCAACTAAGATATAATTACCCCTTATTGGGGGCAGAACAGCCCTATTGGGTTTATTTAATGGTTAAATGATTCCCTTTTCTCTGTAATAATAAAACAGTACCTGTACTTGATCCCAACTAAGATATAATTACCCCTTATTGGGGGCAGAACAGCCCTATTGGGTTTATTTCATGGTTAAATGATTCCCTTTTCTCTGTAATAATAAAACAGTACCTGTACTTGATCCCAACTAAGATATAATTACCCCTTATTGGGGCAGAACAGCCCTATTGGGTTTATTTCATGGTTAAATGATTCCCTTTTCTCTGTAATAATAAAACAGTACCTGTACTTGATCCCAACTAAGATATAATTACCCCTTATTGGGGGCAGAACAGCCCTATTGGGTTTATTTAATGGTTAAATGATTCCCTTTTCTCTGTAATAATAAAACAGTACCTGTACTTGATCCCAACTAAGATATAATTACGCCTTATTGGGGGCAGAATAATCCTATTAGGTTTAATTAATGGTTAAATGCTTAATTAGTAGCCTTAAAGTATTAAATATGTATTAAGTTTTAAATGACATCAATTTTTGCTTAATAAGAAAACATAATTCCAAGGAACCGTCTAATATTAACTATTAATGTATAAATGTAATCGCTATAGAAAGCAGCATTTGCTGATCTCCTGGTTGTTACTGTTTAAACAATGTTGCAACTGTCGGTCTCCCCCAGCGAGTCAGGTCTGTCAGGCTGCTCCTTGTGTTACACTGTTTCATATGCCGGAGCCCCCAGGGCAGGGAATAGAGAGGGACAGGCAGACACTGCTTCTAATAGCAATTATATATACAAATAAGTCAAAAAAACATTATAAATTAGTAATGACTGTAAATTGAAAAGTTAAAATGATGAGACCGTGGCGCTAACGCTGCCTTCAGAGGTGGGGGTACCGCCGGGCTCCCCTGCACCAATAGGCACTGAGTTACATTTGTTTTATTTCCGTGTCCATTATATTGGCCTTATTATGTGAGATTGTAATAAACATGGGATGTAGCTAAATGGCTAATGCAAATATTTATATCTAAAACTATTTCCTTTGTTTTCTCCTTGCAGCAAATGGAACCCCACACACAGAAGCTCATTCTCCAGTCTGACCTGCTGGTTGATCAAAAGGATGTTGACTGCCCCCTTTATCCGAAGCCTCTTCACTTTGCCTCACAGGGGGAAAACATCTTCCATGACTTCAACCGTAGCAGTCTCTGCATCAACTCTGCAGGAAGAGTTCATGTCAGTAACCCTGTATTCAGGGGCAATTCTGCCCCAAGCACTGCCCTTAGGTGCCTGATGCTGCCCCCTTTGTAACCTGCACCAAATTTTTTGCTCCCCTACAAGGGTTGAGGGGCTGTGGTGCTTGTGCAGCTGAAGTTTCTGCACTTGAAAAGCCAAAATTCTGCTTTAAGTCGAAAGTTATCAGGACTGGCTTTTTTCTGACCATGATAATACACAGGGCTGTGGAGTCGGTACATAAATCCCTCAACTCTGACTCCTCAGTTTATGGTACAGTGAAACTCCTGGTACCCAAAATTGCTTCCGACTGCACAGCCCACAGCTTTCCCTGTAACAAACCATTTCCGAATATTTAGCCGGAACCTCCTATTTATTATATGGTTCTCTATATCAGTGTACCCCCACCAGTGGCGCTGGGGCAACATGTTACTCCCCAACCCCTTGGGTGTTGCTCCCAGTGGCCTCATGGCAGGTACTCATTTTTGAATTTCTGGTAAGGGGCAAGTTTTAGTTGCATAAAAACCAAGTATAATGCCAAACAGAGCCTCCTGTAGGCTGCCAGTCCCCATAGGGGCTATTCAGTAGCCAATTATAGCTCTTTTTGGCACCCCCAGGAACCTTTTTCATGCTTGTGTTGCTCCCCAACACTGTTTCTTTTGATAGAGGACTCAGTGCAGCGTTTCTGTGAGTGCTTATGGCTGTATTTACACAGACCTGTCTGATAAAGCTTACTGAGTTTTTACCTTTCCTTCTCCTTTAAATGTGTAAATGTATATATGTATATAGAACAGGCTATTTTACAGTAGATTCTTGATGTATGTATTTTCTACTTTTGCAATGCTGCATTGGGAAATATCCCCAGAAATCACAGGTCATTTGTTTTTATTTTGATCATCTCTGGTCCAGTGTGTAATCTGTACTGTTACAGCGCTACAGAATGCACCCTTAGTTTTGGTGCCATTATGCACCCCATGTCCTGGAGATTTGTATTTATCTAAATAATGTACATATGGATTGTATAGAGAAGAGAACAGGCTACTTTTACAGTATATCGTGCTGTATAATATTTTCTACTTTGTAAATTATTAATTGTATTTAAGTACATTTATATTTGTAAATAAATATTTTGTAAATACAGACACTTGGAAGTTTCTTATTTTCTCTGCATTATGTACAGGGATGTCTCAGGGTGGAACTGGGCGAGGGCCATGGGTTTCAGCCATCACTGAGCCGCACACACAATGTTGAGCTTTAAGGACTTTTACAGGAAGTGCCTCCATTTTGTTTCTTTTCTATGATTTCTCCAGTAAGGGCTGATGTTCCTCTGCATCAAATGCCACAACAGTAAATGAACTGTAATACAGGAACAACAGAACTATATGGAACTTTCTCTGGAAGCTGAATTGTAAATACAATGCTTAATTCAGCCTGTAGCCAGTGATTCCTTACTATTGAGTGCTATTCTGATACCTACTGGGAGCTGCTATCTTGCTCCCTTCCCATTGTTCTGCTGATCGGCTGCTGGGGGAGGGGGGGATATCACTCCAACTTGCAGCGCAGCAGTAAAGTGTGCCTGAGTCTGAGCTTTCAGCCAGCACTACACATTAGAACTGCTTTCAGCTAACCTATTGTTTCTCCTACTCCCATGTAACTGGAGGAGTCCCAAGCCGGACTTGGATTTCTTACTATTGAGCGCTATTCTGATACCTACTGGGAGCTGCTATCTTGCTCCCTTCCCATTGTTCTGCTGATCGGCTGCTGGGGGGAGGGGGGGGGATATCACTCCAACTTGCAGCGCAGCAGTAAAGTGTGAGTGAAGTTTATCAGAGCATAGGTCACATGGCTGTGGCACCCTGGGAAATGAAGAATATGAAGTTGGGCTAGTACTGTAATAACTGGCAATTTTCTCAAGCCCCAGTGTGCCCACCTAAGTCCCTAACACGTTGCCAGCTGGATATAATGTGTACAGGTGGGGGGGCCCCTGTGTGAGGAACTGGGTGGGCTGCAAATGGCACAGAAGCCTAAATGTTAATCACTGAATTTGGAAAAAGATCCTCTGTGTGGGTATGATGGCAACATCCAATGCAGATGTGTCCTGGGTAAGAATATAAAGGTGCTTGGTTGGAGAATTCAGACTAAACCTCACTAGTTGCTCTGTACGGTAGTGGGGAGCACAGGGGGCCACATTACCCAGCACAGAGAAGGCTCCTCTGATCATAAACCTCCCTACACAGGCTTCTGCCACTGGTTTCTGACCTGCTGGCTGTGTTGGCCTATGAAGAGAAGTCGTAAATCAGGGTCGGACTGGGAGGTGCAGGGCCCACCTGGGCTACCGGCTGAGGCGCCCCCACCATCTGTCTGACCCCCTACCTCCAACATGTTTAAATTACACTTACATTTAGCATGTTGGGGCTCGGGCAGGGATTGGGTTTGGGCCGCTGGGGCCCACTGGGTTTTTTCCCAGCGTCCCAGTCCAACCCTGATGTTAATACCAACAAAAGAAAGAAGGAATTCCCTAAAAAAAGAACAAAAAAAAAAAAAACAGCTCACCATGGCTAAAACGATAAGCAGATCACCTTTATTGCAGCATAAAACTATATACAAACACATACTGTATACAACATGGGCTGGGCTCAAAGGCCAAAATTACCAGTGTGACTAAATGTAGAAATTGCTAAGCAATGTTTTAATAAACAGAACCTGTACTTGATCCCAACTAAGATATAATTACCCCTTATTGGGGCAGAACAGCCCTATTGGGTTTATTTCATGGTTAAATGATTCCCTTTTCTCTGTAATAATAAAACAGTACCTGTACTTGATCCCAACTAAGATATAATTACCCCTTATTGGGGGCAGAACAGCCCTATTGGGTTTATTTAATGGTTAAATGATTCCCTTTTCTCTGTAATAATAAAACAGTACCTGTACTTGATCCCAACTAAGATATAATTACCCCTTATTGGGGCAGAACAGCCCTATTGGGTTTATTTAATGGTTAAATGATTCCCTTTTCTCTGTAATAATAAAACCTTCTCCTAGCGTACCTCACACCCCACATTTTGGCAGGGGAGGAGGGAGGCATTTGGGTTTGGGGAGGCTGCCAATAGAATATACATGCATATGTGGCATAAATATATATAATTCTCTGCCTATGCATTTGGGCCTCCATTTTGCAGATGTGTAAAACCTCTATAACAGAAATAAAAAAAATTGTGTGGCCCCTCAATGAGCAATTGGTGCTTAGCTGCTTCCTAGGTTGAAAAACTGCGTGAATACGTAGTCAAGGTGGCTAACATCAGTTTGAAATGAGAGACAAACAAGGGAATTTGTATTTTTTTTAAAAAATATATATATATTTCTGTAATAGATGTTATACACAATAAGCACATTCTATGGAGTATGACATGAATTTCAAACTGGAAAAGTCACACAAATGTATACTGGCACCTACTGGTGAGAGAGAGAAATTACACTGACTATTTTATATAGTAACACTATGTACCATTGGATTGGTTAATTATATGATTTGCACTGTGATGGCATTGGATAATGAGTTTCTGCAAATGATGATGTTGCTAGAGTTTTTTTTTCACATTTTTGTACTATTTAAGTTTGTATTTTTCACTTGCACAATGTCCTTCATAAAGGTCCCAGGAGGGACTTAAACGTTGGAACTTACAGTGAATAAATAGAAGAATTGATGTAAAATGGTGTGTCCAATGGAAGCACTGATGGTGCACAAGTACGAGCGTCGGAACCTACCTATATGGTGGTCTGAATGTCAGTACTGTGTTCCCGATGGCACCGTGCCCAGCCATTAAACAAAGACATTATGAAGGTTTGGATGAATATAGCAAACTGTTGTTTATCAATGGCTGGATCATGGGAGAGGCTGTAGCAGAGCCTGTATGGAAGCGCTCAGAATAGAGCAACAAGTATCAGCTGTATAGCTCGCCCGGTTGTTGCCTACAGCTAGGATATCCGGATAGCTGGAGAAATAAAGGAGTAAGTCAATAGTCCAGTTACCGAAACCAAGATAAACCCACAGGGGTAGGGGGAGAGTTGGAAGAGGCAGGAGTGAGGGGCCCAGACAGAGAGCAACACACTCCATCAGGCAGCAAGTTACCCAAGCAGATAGAGACATAGTAGCAAATAGAAGGTAACACATTCTACATAATATAAAGTAGCTGCAGAACATATCAGTTTGTTTCAATAGGAACAGAGTAGGTGCATCATTTCAAACAAAAAGAAGCACAGGAACCAGTCTCTGGTCCCCAATCTAAGCAGATAGAAGCCGAGTAGGAAATCTCTGCTCGGAGCCTGTGTATATTTATATATATAAATATATATATATATATATATATATTATTGGAGTATATTCGCCCAACTACCCTGCCTTTTGCCCAGTAAGAAACCTAAAGAAGAGTGAGAGCAGCTGCCGGCTCCCTGTACTCCCATGGTAACAAACCCTGGGGGCCATTACAGATTTCCTGTTTATAATGATTTAAATAGGAATCCAGGGCTTTAACTCACCTTTTCCCTCACTTTTACATCTATTTCTCCCAAATAACTTCCAGCCGGCAGTTACCAAACAGGTTGGAGCCTACAGTACTGGGGCTGTGCCCTGAGCCCAGCGCTGCCTGTTCCTATAGCCCCACACACACAGCGCCCCCTACAGTCCGGCATCACTGGGGTTTGCCCGGCCGCTGTGTAACCGGCACTGTATGAGAGAAGGAGCCATAGGAGCCGCCACTGTTTCCTGGTGCAACACCGTGTTCATTAGGCCGGAACGGGTCTGTGTGGTAAAACTGCCCTAATAACCAAGGGATCGCACCGGCAAGTAATGGCGGGTCATATGACTTTCATGAAGCGCATGGATGTGACGCGGCCGTACATTTAAGTTTGCACCACCTGGAACCAGAAAATAGTGCTTTCCTGTTCCTTCGCATGGCAGTGGGCAACAATGGGTTAATCCCCTGTCACGTGACCATAATTAACAAGTTCACAATAAATTTGGCTCCCCACCCCCAGGCATCCATAGTAGGGTTTCTGTAGCAAACACCCCAGCTGTACCGGTGCAGGAATGGCTGCCCCCGGGGCTACACAGCGGGGTATTTATATAAACTATAGTAGGGTTTCTGTAGCAAACACCCCAGCTGTACCGGTGCAGGAATGGCTGCCCCCGGGGCTACACAGCGGGGTATTTATATAAACTATAGTAGGGTTTCTGTAGCAAACACCCCAGCTGTACCAGTGCAGGAATGGCTGCCCCCGGGGCTACACAGCGGGGTATTTATATAAACTATAGTAGGGTTTCTGTAGCAAACACCCCAGCTGTACCAGTGCAGGAATGGCTGCCCCCGGGGCTACACAGCGGGGTATTTATATAAACTATAGTAGGGTTTCTGTAGCAAACACCCCAGCTGTACCAGTGCAGGAACGGCTGCCCCCGGGGCTACACAGCGGGGTATTTATATAAACTATAGTAGGGTTTCTGTAGCAAACACCCCAGCTGTACCAGTGCAGGAATGGCTGCCCCCGGGGCTACACAGCGGGGTATTTATATAAACTATAGTAGGGTTTCTGTAGCAAACACCCCAGCTGTACCAGTGCAGGAATGGCTGCCCCCGGGGCTACACAGCGGGGTATTTATATAAACTATAGTAGGGTTTCTGTAGCAAACACCCCAGCTGTACCAGTGCAGGAATGGCTGCCCCCGGGGCTACACAGCGGGGTATTTATATAAACTATAGTAGGGTTTCTGTAGCAAACACCCCAGCTGTACCAGTGCAGGAATGGCTGCCCCCGGGGCTACACAGCGGGGTATTTATATAAACTATAGTAGGGTTTCTGTAGCAAACACCCCAGCTGTACCGGTGCAGGAATGGCTGCCCCCAGGGCTACACAGCGGGGTATTTATATAAACTATAGTAGGGTTTCTGTAGCAAACACCCCAGCTGTACCGGTGCAGGAATGGCTGCCCCCGGGGCTACACAGCAGGGTATTTATATAAACTATAGTAGGGTTTCTGTAGCAAACACCCCAGCTGTACCAGTGCAGGAATGGCTGCCCCCGGGGCTACACAGCGGGGTATTTATATAAACTATAGTAGGGTTTCTGTAGCAAACACCCCAGCTGTACCAGTGCAGGAATGGCTGCCCCCAGGGCTAAACAGCAGGGTATTTATATAAACTATAGTAGGGTTTCTGTAGCAAACACCCCAGCTGTACCAGTGCAGGAATGGCTGCCCCCGGGGCTACACAGCGGGGTATTTATATAAACTATAGTAGGGTTTCTGTAGCAAACACCCCAGCTGTACCAGTGCAGGAATGGCTGCCCCCAGGGCTAAACAGCAGGGTATTTATATAAACTATAGTAGGGTTTCTGTAGCAAACACCCCAGCTGTACCAGTGCAGGAATGGCTGCCCCCGGGGCTACACAGCGGGGTATTTATATAAACTATAGTAGGGTTTCTGTAGCAAACACCCCAGCTGTACCAGTGCAGGAATGGCTGCCCCCAGGGCTAAACAGCAGGGTATTTATATAAACTATAGTAGGGTTTCTGTAGCAAACACCCCAGCTGTACCAGTGCAGGAATGGCTGCCCCCGGGGCTACACAGCGGGGTATTTATATAAACTATAGTAGGGTTTCTGTAGCAAACACCCCAGCTGTACCAGTGCAGGAATGGCTGCCCCCGGGGCTACACAGCGGGGTATTTATATAAACTATAGTAGGGTTTCTGTAGCAAACACCCCAGCTGTACCGGTGCAGGAATGGCTGCCCCCGGGGCTACACAGCGGGGTATTTATATAAACTATAGTAGGGTTTCTGTAGCAAACACCCCAGCTGTACCAGTGCAGGAATGGCTGCCCCCGGGGCTACACAGCGGGGTATTTATATAAACTATAGTAGGGTTTCTGTAGCAAACACCCCAGCTGTACCAGTGCAGGAATGGCTGCCCCCGGGGCTACACAGCGGGGTATTTATATAAACTATAGTAGGGTTTCTGTAGCAAATACCCCAGCTGTACCAGTGCAGGAATGGCTGCCCCCGGGGCTACACAGCGGGGTATTTATATAAACTATAGTAGGGTTTCTGTAGCAAACACCCCAGCTGTACCAGTGCAGGAATGGCTGCCCCCGGGGCTACACAGCGGGGTATTTATATAAACTATAGTAGGGTTTCTGTAGCAAACACCCCAGCTGTACCAGTGCAGGAATGGCTGCCCCCGGGGCTACACAGCGGGGTATTTATATAAACTATAGTAGGGTTTCTGTAGCAAACACCCCAGCTGTACCGGTGCAGGAATGGCTGCCCCCGGGGCTACACAGCGGGGTATTTATATAAACTATAGTAGGGTTTCTGTAGCAAACACCCCAGCTGTACCAGTGCAGGAATGGCTGCCCCCGGGGCTACACAGCGGGGTATTTATATAAACTATAGTAGGGTTTCTGTAGCAAACACCCCAGCTGTACCAGTGCAGGAATGGCTGCCCCCGGGGCTACACAGCGGGGTATTTATATAAACTATAGTAGGGTTTCTGTAGCAAATACCCCAGCTGTACCAGTGCAGGAATGGCTGCCCCCGGGGCTACACAGCGGGGTATTTATATAAACTATAGTAGGGTTTCTGTAGCAAACACCCCAGCTGTACCAGTGCAGGAATGGCTGCCCCCGGGGCTACACAGCGGGGTATTTATATAAACTATAGTACTGTTACTTTAGCAAATACACATCTTTACCAGTGCAGGGCAACAGTACATTATATTTTAAATACACTTTTATTTTTGGTGTTACTGTTCCTTTAAGCAGTGAGTCTCAGTTCCCCCAAGAGACCAGTTTAGCGTATTAGTTACAATTGTATTTTTTTACCTTTCGGGGCTCTCTGCCAAAAGTTGCTTTTAATTAAATTTGTATCTTTTTTAGTTTCAGTGCAGGAGATCAAACGGAAAGGAGAGACTTTTCAGTAAGAATCCTGTAGCTATTCACATTACTGAAGTTGCCCTATGGAGTAACCACTCTAGTTGGGGGGGGAGCCAAATTTATTGAGAACTTGTTAATTATGGTCACGTGACAGGGGATTAACCCATTGTTGCCCACTGCCATGCTACAGTCCAGGAAAAGAAAATCTCGGTAAGTTGGATTTGATTTTCTCCTATTAGACAACACTCCCTATATATCTACATTTCCGGTATTTACCGAGCAGGTACATATGATAGCTGATACCAATATCATTTATAAGGAAAAAATATAAGAGGATGGGAGTTGTACCTAGTAATAAATGGAAACTCGCTCCCCCGGCTCCCCCCATTGTAGCTGAATTTGCCCCGGGGAATAAACTCTGCACTATAGAAAGTAATACATGAGGCAAACGCTAGGAATAATAGTATTTATTTACTGTATAGCCCATTCCTTCCTCCAGGTGCTCTGACTGACACAGCGGCACTGACTCACCCAGTAGCGGTGCTGCTCCTTCTAAAATTAGACTGATCCAACACCTACATGCACACACGTCCCCACCTATTATTGCACCACGTGACTCTTCAGCCGCTTCATTTATATATAGGGCTGTCATGAATGTCATCCGTGAGGTACTGCATGCGAGTAAGAAGTGGGGCTTCGCGGTGAGTTTGGAAGAGTTGCAGTAGCGCAGTTAGTGTCGGACAGTTCTGCCCGGGGATTCAGGAGCTCGGTTTCCGGGTTCGGAAGTGACAGTGTGCCGGTACCGCTGGGCCCCTATACGCACTCACATCTGCTCAGTAAGTGATTCCCTGTCCCACTATTCTCCCTATAACGGGAGGGGGCTGCCCGGGGGCACTGTGTTTGTAAGCACTTTCCTGTCACAGGGGGAGCGGAGTGGGGGGGGGGTATATACATTTGGCATTATCTGTCTGTATCTAGATACATTGGCTTTCCCTGCTCATAATGTGAGTGAGTGAGCGCTACTGTCAGTGTGGGGGCTCCCCAGTGTGTAACCCTGTGTATGGGCACCATATTCTGAGTGGCAGTGAGTGCATGCTGGGTGCATCAGGGAGTTCAGTACCTCGGGTATATGGGATATTCTCTCTTTGTACTTACGGTATGTCCGGCTCATTGAAAATGCTGTGACATTTCTTGAATTCTCTTAAACCTTCTAACTGCAGTAAAGCTTTGTACCTTTGCAGTTTGAGCTATTATTATTATTATTAACATTTATTTATAAAGCGCCAACATACCCCGCAGCGCTGTACAATAAGTGGGTTACATACATTGGGCATACAGAGTAACATATAAAGCAATCAGTAACAGATACAAGAGGTGAAGAGGGCCCTGCCCAAAAGAGCTTACAATCTACAAGGAGAAAGGGTTGAGACACAAGGTGTGGGAATGGGCATGACAGAGTTGTGAGAGGTGGGGCACACGGTATTGCTAAACTAGATTAGGGTAAGCTTCTCTAAATAAATGTGTTTTTAGAGATCTTTTGAAGGCAGAGAGATTGGGAGAAAGTCTGACAGTTTGTGGGAGCGAATTCCAGAGAAGGGGGGGCAGCCCTTGCAAAGTCTTGAATGCGAGTGTGTGAGGGGGGAATGAGAGAGGAGTTGGGGAGCAGGTCAGTAGGGGGGTAACAAGCGGGTTGGATGGTACCTAGAGATGAGTTCAGAGATGTAGGGTGGGGCAGAGTTATGGGCTGCTTTGTATGTGAGAGTCATTAGTTTGAATTTTATCCTGGATGGTAGGGGAAGCCAGTGCAGGGATTGGCAGAGCGGCACGGCAGGGGGAGTGGCAGAGCGGCATGGCAGGGGGATTGGCAGAGCGGCACGGCAGAGGGAGTGGCAGAGCGGCACGGCAGGGGGATTGGCAGAGTGGCACGGCAGGGGGAGTGGCAGAGTGGCACGGCAGGGGGAGTGGCAGAGTGGCACGGCAGGGGGAGTGGCAGAGTGGCACGGCAGGGGGAGTGGCAGAGCGGCACGGCAGGGGGAGTGGCAGAGTGGCACGGCAGGGGGATTGGCAGAGCGGCACGGCAGGGGGAGTGGCAGAGTGGCACGGCAGGGGGATTGGCAGAGCGGCACGGCAGGGGGAGTGGCAGAGTGGCACGGCAGAGGAGGAGCGGTTGGAGAGGTGTATGAGCCTGGCAGCAGGATTCATTATGGACTGGGGAGGGGACAGGCTTTGGAGGGGAAGGCCAATTAATAAGGAGTTACAGTAGTCCAGGCGAGATATTATAAGAGATTGAATAAGAATTTTGGCAGCATAAATAAACCCTATTCAGGGGGGCGGAGCTTCTGCAGCAGCAAAAGTGTCAGTGTAAATATGAGTGCGGTATTTATTGTGGGTTCATTCAGATCCCTTTGCTAACGCTGTGTGTACTGACTGAAAAAGCAGGAAGTAGAGCTGAAAGCAGGAAGTAGAGTTCTGGCTATTATGTTAGACATCTGCCCACTCCAGCCTTTATAGATTACATATTTGTCTAACTAACTATATTGAAAACATGTTTTATTTTGCGCAGTCTGTCTATTTACCCAATTTCATTTTTACACTGATCTGCTCCTTTAAGCTTATGGCAGTGCCTTGAGTTCTCCGTAAGTATCCTCTCAGGGAGAACTGTCTAAATGCCAGCACTGTGAGGTGGGAGCTGCCATCTTCCTTAAGTGATACGCCTGATAGTGGTAACCTCTATCATACAAACTGCAGTTCTTACCCAAATTGAGTGGCTGCTGTGGCCATTTTGCTCTATAATCTCCAAATGAAATAAACAAAAGGCTCATGTGGGGCTTCTCTTGAGGTTTCATTTTTAATACTACCCTAACGTTTGAGTGGTAATGGCTTGCCCCAATAACTGCCCTATCCTGCACACCGTTTATTATTTTGAATGCTTTATTAGAAAATACCTGCTAAAACTTGGCTTCCGGTCATTTGAAGAAGCAGAATCCACTATGCAACGATCGATTGATCGATCCTAGCCCGACTCCTTCCTATACAGAAGGAAGGCTAGGAAGAGAAGTCGATAGTCGCACAGTGGATTCTGCTTCTTCTGCATCGCTGTATCGGCCTATTTCAAATAGAAGACACACTGGGCTACTAGTAGCAGCTACTTGTCTGATCGTTTGCTGATAATTGTCTCTCTGTGTGTTTAGCAGAGGCAATTCTCTGTATTGTCTATGGCAGGGGATTTTCTGGAGTTTAGTAGCCATGACAAGTAGCTGCTACTAGTAGCTCCGTGTGTCTTCACTCTAAAATTACAGATTTGGTACATACCTGATCTTTTACTTTTTTGCTTCTGTCATATCTGAACTTTTTATTTTATTTGCTTGTTTATAACTCAAGTTAATTAATTGCCTTTATGCTTTACAGTCAGGTTTCAGGTCTCATCAACACCATCAGTATCTGTGGCGCTTGGGTCAGATGTGCTGTTACCTTGTACTCTGACTCCTGAGAAGAATGGAGAGAAGATGGAAATCCGTTGGTTTAAAAAGATATTCCAGCCCTATGTTCATCTTTATATTAATGGGAAAGATGATTACACAGCCCAGATGCCACAGTTTGCTAACAGAACAGAACTGCTAAAAGAGAACATCACTAGGGGAATTTTCCCTTTAAAGATCCATAAAGTCACAGCTGAGGATTCTGGGGAATATTATTGTTATGTTGAGTCCAGTGACCATCACAGCATGGCAGCAGTACAGCTACAGGTTACTGGTAAGTGAGCAGAGTTTTAACTGAATTCTTATTGTTTTATTATCAATAGTTATATATTACGGGCAATATTTGTCATATGCAAAGTATCATCTGCATCTACATATCTAAACAAAACTTGCCCCCATTACATTGGCCCCCAGGCTTCCCTACCAAACTGTCATTAAAGATGCCAGAAAATGACAGTGGCCCTGTATCATGGAGAGAAATACAGTTGCTCAGCTTTATTGGTGGGCCTCATCATGTCCTTTCCCTGCTTGGATTTCTATATTTGCCAAGTAGGTGAATGTACACTTTTGACCATAGAGATCCCAATGGAGAAGGTCCCCATACACAGGCTGATTGTAGCTGCTGATATTGGTCCCTTGGACAGATTCGGCAGCTTATCGGCCCGTGTAGGGGCAGAAACGAGGGGCCTGCATGACTGATATCTGGCCTGAAATTGGCCAGATATCGATCGGCCAGGTTAAAAGATTCAGTCAGATTGGGGACTGCATTGGCTCGTTGATGCAGACCCCGAACCGACTGCCCCATTGCCGCCAATATAATTCGATCGTTTGGCCCCAGGGCCAAATTATCGAATTAGCCTACACGTTCCCCGACATCACCCACCCGTAGGTGGGGATACCGGGTGAAGATCTGCTCACTTGGCGACCTCGCCAAGCGCACAAATCTTCACATGTATGGGGACCTTAATATGGGCCGAAGTAAAGGCTGCCACTAGCACTGGGTATCTCTGATTTTCACTCAGGTATAGGGACACAGCCCAGTGATGCATTTTGGGATGGGGCCTGGCGTGGCATTAGTTCTCCTTTACATAGACTAGTGGCCAAAACCAAAATAAATTTCCTACAAAAGTAAGCCTATTTTTTTTTTTTTATGTTCCATCATCCTATTTTATCAAGGTGATTGCTGAACTAGCGATGACTACTGAAAGATTCCTTTAAAGGGTTTGTTCACCTTAGAATATCACTCTCTACATTATGCTGAGAGTTAAAGGCAATTTCCAGTTGGTCTTCATTTTTTAGAACTGGTAGCTTTGTTTTTCTATTTATTTTAACTAACAGTTTCTTATAACCATATGTGTGAAGGAAGTAGGAGCTGGCAAATTGGTGAGAAAGGTGAGCATTTTTGTGGGTGCAATTTAGAGAGATCGCTTTAAGTACCCCCTCTAAAAAGGGTTTCCACTGGCAACAATAGAAGTCAGTGGTGGAAAGCCCTTTGCATCCCTTTAGTCTGTGGAGTCGCACGAAGTTGCCTGCAGACTTCTGAAACCAAAGCGATGCAAAGGGCTTTCCACCGCCGACTTCTATTGTTGCCAGTGGAAACCCTTTTCACTCCGTGGGTGCATGTATACAAAATGAAGACTCACACATCCGCATAGGCTGCATATTATCGGTTATTCACCTGCTCACAGGAATTGACTGCCATTTTTATTTTCCATATATATAAGAATTTATTGCTTTAGTGTGTTTGTATTTTGCAAAATGCAAAAAAAAAAAACAAAAAACAATTTTTGAACAGCAAGATAAATTTTCAGTTGACTTTATAGTTATTTTTGTGCTTTCAGCATTCAATTTGTGCTGACAATAAATTTTGTGACTACAAAATTATATTTATCCAATGTACGCTGTAGTCAAAAAAGGAATTAGGTCAACAGAAAATTAAAGCACTAAATAAATTTTTGTAGTCACATAAAATTTAATTTTGTAATACATAGTACATTGTATACAAAGGGCACCCCATCATTTATAATCATAATAAATATATATATACAGTTAAAGATGGATCATATAAAATAAATCACAATTTTTTCACAATAAAGAGCAGTCTCTTTATTGTGAAAAAATTGTGATTTATTTTACATGGTGAAACACATTATAATCTGATGCTTCACCTGGGGGCCTTTCTCTAGGATAAAGCAGTGATACAAACAATCCCCTTGAATGTCCTCCCCACTTGTTTATTTCCGGCACCTAATGACATTATAAGTTCATTATCAAGCTTATCAGTTCTTTATTGCAGTCCTTATCTATGTGCTTATGGCGCATTACCACTCTTCCACCCATAGGTGTCGCTGTAGTGCAGTACAAACAGTGCAAAACTAAGTGAATTACTTACGATTTCAAAGTTACTCTCCCTAATGGTTACAATGTAATAAAATCCTGCAAAGTGACAAGACATGAATTTGATTGTGTATCACTGGAAATAACTCTCATATCCCCTAAAGATTCAGTATAAGCTTGAGTTCCAGACGCCCAACACAATCTAGCTCATAGAATGCCTGATGCGTGGCCACCTGTTTAGGCACATGATCTATGGCATGCCGAGCCTGCCACCAATATCTGGCAACCGGCTGTTAGAGAGTGCTGATCCATCTTTTAAAGAACATGTCAATCCCCAAAAAAATTTTTTGCCTAATAAAAGAAAACATAATTCTAAGCAACTTTGCAATATGCATTCATTACAAGTTTGTAATGTTTTTTGACTTATTGTTATTAATATTTACCTGTCCCTCTCTATTCCCTGCCCTGGGGGCTCCGGCATATGAAACAATGTAACACAAGGCAGCAGCCTGACAGACCTGACTCGCTGGGGGAGACCGACCTTTGCAACATTGTTTAAACCGTAACAACCAGGAGTTCAGAAAATGCTGCTTTTAACAGCAATTACATTTACACATAACTTTTAACGCAGTAATAACTTTTAATAGAGTCACATTGGAAAGTTACACACACACTCACTCTCTCTTTATGGAGCCAAAAACAAACTGAACACCTTTCCATGATGATAGGGTTGGGGATCTTTCATTGAGGGGTATAATCCCCAGCTCCTAAATATCTGCTGAAATCCAGTCATGTTGTTCCAGTAAGTGATAAAGGGGGGCAGGGATATGGTCAGGTTAAAAGGCAGTGCCGGTGCCCCACACTAATCCTCAGGCTTCAGATTAATACATAGTTTTTCAGTGCAGCCTGTATGGAGTTATTGCTGTGGGTAACAGGCAGTACAACTGCAACGTTAATTATATTTCTCTGTTTTTAGCCGTTGGAACTGTGCCGGTTATTTCGATTACTAATGACAATGTTTCTTGTGAGTCCCGTGATTGGAATCCAAAACCTCATCTGACATGGACTGATAACGAGGGAAACAAAATAAACTCCTCTATGGTGGAAGTGTTGAGAGATGAGAATAATTTATATTATATCCTCAGTATTATCCAGCAACCAAGTGCTTCAAACATCACTTGTACTGTCTCCAATTCTATAAACCACTGCAGTGATACCAGGCAGATCAGAGGTGAGTCAGTGAGAATCTTCTTGATTTGCCTTATTAAGTGTTACTAATTGCCCCCCCCCTATTCTATAATGTGACTGCCTGTAAAGACATCCTCCCTGTGCTGATTGCGGGACCGTATTTCTCTGGGCATAGTTACCTTCAGATAGGAAATGCAATTTAGACAAATATTTGTACCAACACTTTGTGCCTTTATATTTATTATCTATATATTTATTAGGAGCAGGGTTTTTATCAATGCTGCCTCGCAGAGCTGGAGAGCAGGGTTTAATTGCACTCAGGGCACTGTCTGCAAGGATTTTCTCCAGGTTCTCCAGTTTTCTACTGCACCCAATTATATACAGTCCCAATATCTCTATTTATCTTTGATCATTCCCATCTAATCATACACGTGAATAAATAAATACAAAAGGTGACAGCACTCACAGGAATTTACACACAGGAGTCAAGGTATCAGAAAAAGTAAGGCAAAGATTTATTTATTTTTATTTATCTTAGGATAAATAAATCTTCGACTTACTTTTTCTGATACCTTGACTCCTGTGTGTAAATTCCTGTGAGTGCCGTCACCTTTTGTATTTGTTTAACCTTCTCTGCACTGGCACCCAGGTATCATTTATTTCTTTATGGTGTGCAGCTTCTAGCTACCTACATATATATATATATATATATATATATCATATTCATCATTAAGACAGGGAGGTTCCATTAGAATGAGAAATTCTGTTTTTCTCTTTTTGAAAAAGTTGACTAATTTAGTCGCCCTAAAGGTTTCAGTTTGGTTATATTGCCTGCAGCCTGCAAGCCATTGCTAAATGGGCAGATCTACACAACTTTAAACTTGCACTACCTTTCTTGTGTGAAGATGCTGAAGCTGAAGAAAATTAAGCTTTAGTTGCACAAGTCCCAGAATTCAGACACATGTTGATATGCCCATTGGTTTTAAAGGATTTCTGGCCTTTTAACCCTGTGTTAAGTGAGAAAACACTGGCAAATAATTGCAATAAAATTATCTGTATAAGAAAAGTATAAATTCATTGGGTGTTTGTGTTTCCCCCCTATGTGTGCAGCCCATCAAATTTTCATTTATAATTATTGATATATTTACATGAATATGTGAGATGTTGGATAACCCAGTTACATTATTGGGTCTGAAATAAATGTTTTTTCCCTCCTATAGGATTGGAACATTCACAAACATCCAGGGGTACTCACAGTCGCGTTTATGTAATCGGTGCCAGCTTTCTGTTGATTTTCTGCATTTGCTTTCTATTGAGGAGTCTGGGTAAGTAAAGAGATTTATTGCAGCCGGATAGTTGCACCTTTTTTTATATCTCAAAATGTAGAAACCACTGGCACTCACGTATAACACACTAAAATTGCCTGGGTGCAAAAACGAAGAAGGTCTCACGCAGGTCTTATGTGCAAAATAAAGTTTCTTTTTTATTGTATGGTGAACTGACGTTTCGGCTGAACACCTCAGCCTTTCTCAAAGTTATACAACAGTGTGAGTACAAGCCATAAATACATCAACTGGCGGGAAAATACAAACAAAAGACGTGCACATGTGACGTCACACTATCCCATATACCAGTGATCCCCAACCAGTGGCTCGGGGGCAACATGTTGCTCCCCAGCCCCTTGGATGTTGCTCCCAGTGCCCCCAAACCAGGTAGTTATTTTTGAATTCCTGACTTGGGGACAAGTTTTCATTGAATAAAAACAAGATTTCCTACCAAATAAAGCCCCTGTAAGCTGATAGTGTGCATAGAGGCTCCTAATAGCCAATCACAGCCCTTATTTGGCTCCTCCATGAACTGTTATGATGCTTGTGTTGCTACCTAAGTCTTTTTACATTTGACTGTGGCTCACGAGTAAGAAAGGTTGGGGATCCCTGCCATATACAAACAAACGAATAGCCCAAATGTGAATAGAGTGTAAAACAATGATAGACACTAATCTATTTGTATACAAGGTCCCTAACTTACTGTGTAAAGGGAAGTGCTGGCTAAATTAATAAAGTGAAGCAAGTACACAAAAAAAATAACTAACAGTAAAAACGCCATAAGGATATACATGAAAATACAATGTATCAGTACCCTCGCTGTTTTGGAACTGATACATTGTATTTTCATGTATATCCTTATGGCGTTTTTACTGTAGTTATTTTTTTGTGTACTTGCTTCGCTTTTTTAATTTAGCCTTTCTCCTTTGTACTCTATCACCGGGTGCTGCACATGGTTGTAGCTTGTATCCAATCCCAATGATTATGCACACTCCTGTATCTTTTCAGTTTATTTATTATTACATTCCCAAAATTTAAAAACATCAACATTTCGGTCCTGGTCTAGGATCTTTTTCAAGATGTTGTTTTGTTTCTGTTTTTTGTTTTATAAATAAATGTCTAAATCCAAAGTTATAAGTTCATAGCAATCATAACAGGTTGCTGGTTTGCTATTTCAAAAACACTGACAAAAAATGCATTTGGCCGTCAAATTGAATCAGTTACTTTTAATACATTTCCATTCTCCAAAACTTCAAATTCACCCCACAGCACTTGTATTTTTATATACGTGTTGTATCTACCATGCTAGAGGCATTTCATGAGTGAAGCACCTCCCCTCCTGCGGCATTGCAGGAGAAAAGACAAATAGCCACCCACAGTAGGTGGTTTTACCTTTCAGGATTATTACACACTGTTGGCTTCTTGGGTTTCAGTTTCTCAGCTGAAATTTTATTATTGAAAAAGGAAACAGATTTGAATGCAATTTCTCCCTGCCATTAAGAGCAGCTGTACTTCCTTATGTAAAAAGTAGGTAATAATAGAAATTGGGGATGCACTGAATCCAGCATTGGGTTTGGGGTTCGGCCTTTTTCAGCAGGATTTTTATTCTTCCGAATCCATGCCTCAGACCAAACCCAATCTTTAAAATCACATGACTTTTTGTCGGATAAACATGGAAGCTGAAACCTTTTCACCAACCACTTGCGCGCGTGATCTTTTTTTACCCGTTCATGTCCTACTATGTAAATTAGGGTTCAGAATCAATCACAAAGGATTCGGGGTTCAGCTGAATCCTAAAATAGTGGATTAGGTGCACCCCTAATAGAAATACACATAGGTGTAATAGCTGTTTTGTACGTGGGTTTTGATGGTTCACGCCTAAGGGGTGCAGAAAGCTTGGCTGGGGGGGGGGGGGGGGGTTGGGAAAACTGCTGCCACATAGTGAAAATATATGGGAAAATAGGCAAGTGGCTGTTAATTTGGGGGGAGAGAGAGTGAAGGAAGGAGAAGGCCAGGCCAGGAGAGGATCAAACACAGCTGCCGCCTCAGAGAGGGTTTTTTTTTAAAGATTTGTGATTGTGACAATAATCCCCCCCCCCTTTCTCCTGTACCCCACTTATGCTTTAAATCAAAAAGAAGAATATATAAAAAATAAAAACTTTTCAAACCATTTAGACAAGGGTGCAATGGGACTGTGACCACAGAATTCATACAGACAACAAGAGCCCCTCTGCACTCACCCATTAGCAATATATATAGGGCATTAAGCCATTCTGTGCATTAAGCTACCAAGCAATGCCCTCCCTTTAAGTTTGTTTGTCCATATATTGCAATATATTCAAGCTGGCCAATTATGTCACAGTCACCCCCGGTCTGGCCTGTCCTACACTCACTCACCCCCGGTCTGGCCTGTCCTACACTCACTCACCCCCGGTCTGGCCTGTCCTACACTCACTCACCCCCGGTCTGGCCAGTCCTACCCTCACTCACCCCCGGTCTGGCCTGTCCTACACTCACTCACCCCCGGTCTGGCCTGTCCTACACTCACTCACCCCCTGGTCTGGCCAGTCCTACACTCACTCACCCCTGGTCTGGCCAGTCCTACACTCACTCACCCCCGGTCTGGCCTGTCCTACACTCACTCACCCCCGGTCTGGCCTGTCCTACACTCACTCACCCCCTGTCTGGCCTGTCCTACACTCACTCACCCCTGGTCTGGCCAGTCCTACACTCACTCACCCCTGGTCTGGCCTGTCCTACACTCACTCACCCCCTGTCTGGCCTGTCCTACACTCACTCACCCCTGGTCTGGCCAGTCCTACACTCACTCACCCCTGGTCTGGCCAGTCCTACACTCACTCACCCCTGGTCTGGCCAGTCCTACACTCACTCACCCCCGGTCTGGCCAGTCCTACACTCACTCACCCCCGGTCTGGCCTGTCCTACACTCACTCACCCCCGGTCTGGCCAGTCCTACACTCACTCACCCCCGGTCTGGCCTGTCCTACACTCACTCACCCCCGGTCTGGCCTGTCCTACACTCACTCACCCCCGGTCTGGCCAGTCCTACACTCACTCACCCCCGGTCTGGCCTGTCCTACACTCACTCACCCCTGGTCTGGCCTGTCCTACACTCACTCACCCCCGGTCTGGCCTGTCCTACACTCACTCACCCCCGGTTAATGTATAAATGTTATTGCTATTGAAAGCAGCATTTGCTGAACTCCTGGTTGTTGCTTTTTTAACAATGTTGCAAAGGTCGGTCTCCCCCAGCGAGTCAGGTCTGTCAGGCTGCTCCTTGTGTTACACTGTTTCATATGCCGGAGCCCCCAGGGCAGGGAATAGAGAGGGACAGACAGACACTGCTTCTATAGCAATTATATATACAAATAAGTCAAAAAACATTATAAATTAGTAATGACTGTATATTGAAAAGTTAAAATGATGGGACCGTGGAGCTAACGCTGCCTTCAGAGGTGGGGGTACCGCCGGGCTCCCCTGCACCAATAGGCACTGAGTTAGATTTGTTTTATTTCCTTGTCCATTATATTGGCCTTATTATGTGAGATTGTAATAAACATGGGATGTAGCTAAATGGCTAATGGAAATATTTATATCTAAAACCATTTCCTTTGGTGTTATCCTTGCAGCAAATGGAACCCTACACACAGAAGCTTCTTATTCTCCAGCCTGACCTGCTGGTTGATCCAGAGGCTGCTGATCCCCCTTTATCTGAAGCCTTCGCCACTTTGCCTCATAGGGGGAAAAAATTCCTTCCAAGGTTTCAACGGTACCAGTCTCTGCATCAACTTTGTAGGAAGAGTTCACTTCAGTAACCCTGTATTCAGGGGCAATTCTGCCCCAAGCACTGCCCTTAGGTGCCTACCTGATACTGCCCTCCCCTTGCAACCTGCACCAACATTTGCTCCCCTACAAGGGTTAAGGGGCTGTGGTGCTAGTGCAGCTGAAGTTCCTGCACTTGAAAAGCCAAAATTCTGATATAAGTGGAAATTTTAAGTTATCAGGACTGGCTTTTTCTGACCATGATAATACACAGGGCTGTGGAGTCGGTACATAAATCCCTCAACTCTGACTCCTCAGTTTATGGTACAGGGAAACTCCTGGTACCCAAAATTGCTTCCAACTCCACAGCCCACAGCTTTCCCTGTAACAAACCATTTCCGCATATTTAGATGGAACCTCCTATATATTATATGGTTCTCTATATCAGTGTACCCCCACCAGTACTCCCCAACCCCTTGGGTGTTGCTCCCAGTGGCCTCAAAGCAGGGAGTTATTTTAGAATTTCTGGCTTGGGGGCAAGTTTTGGTTGAATAAAAACCCAAAATAATGCCAAACAGAGCCTTCTGTAGGCTGCCAGTCCCCATAGGGGCTATTAAGTAGCCAATTATAGCTCTTATTGGCACCCCAGGAACATTTTTCTTGCTTGTGTTGCTCCCCAAAACTTTTTCCATTTAAATGTGGCTTATGGGTATAAAAAGTTGGGGATCCCTGCTCAGGGTCGGACTGGGGGGTGAAGGGCCCACCGGGGCTCCCACCCCAGGGGCCCGCACCCCCCCTCCCCCGCAGGGGCCCCCCACTCGACGTCCTCCCCCGAGCGCGTACATTTAACGCGTCAGGGGAGGAGTGGTCGGGCAGGGGGAGCGCAGGTAAGGGACGGGTCTGGGCCGCCGGGACCCAACAGAGCCGGGGCACACCGGGATTGTACCCGGTGTCCCGGCGGCCCAGTCTGACCCTGTCCCTGCTCTATATATTTATACATAGTCGTCACATCCCCCTTACACACCTCTTCTCCAGTATAAACAAACCCAAGCTGGACAGTATTTACCAGCTTAGTTGCTCTACTTTCTGCTCTCCAAAGATTCTACAAAAGAAAATACTCTCTTTTAAACAAAACACAGTTTGTCTGTGTATAGCAATATGTTAATCAGGCCAACTACGTCCCGTCACCCCTGGTCTGGCCAGCAGTCTTGTGTGGGACTTGCACCCACCCCAACTAAGCCCCAACTCACCCCAAGATTCAGAAGGGAGTTGGTTCAGAAGAGATATAAGTGAGGGGCCTCTCCAGGGATTATGCCATCTGATACCTTACAGAGGCAATGATATATTTTAAATATATCATTTTAAAGGAAAGGCTAGTAAAGAGTTAATCTCAAGCTGCAGGCATACCTTCACTTCTCTCAATAGTGCCCTTAAGTCTCCCCATATTTCTCCCGCTCAGATGATCAGAAACCTCATAGGAAAAAAACGCTGAGCTGTATAAAGAAAGTTCCCATAATGCCTCACTCCTGCACCAAGACCCAGACCAAGTGAACATGCTCAGTTAGTAAGACTATCTTCCTGCTGATTGGCTCAGATCCACATTCCTAAGGGGGGGGAGTGAGTTCTTAGCATTCTTGAGGGAGGGGGAGCAGGAGAGAGGAGAGAGCTGTGTGTCTCTGGCACAGAAAAACAGACAACATATCCTGTTTCTTTTCACAGAGGACTCAGTGCAGCGTTACTGTGAGTGCTTATGGCTGTATTTACACAGACCTTTCTGATAAAGCTTACTGAGTTTTTACCTTTCCTTCTCCTTTAAATGTATATATGTATATAGAACAGAACAGGCTACTTTACAGTAGATGCTTGATGTATGTATTTTCTACTTTTGCAATGCTGCATTGGGAAATATCCCCAGAAATCACAGGTGATTTTATTTTTATTTTGATCATCTCTGGTCCGGTGTGTAATCTGTACTGTTACAGCGCTACAGAATGCGCCCTTAGTTTTGGTGCCATGATGCACCCCATGTCCTGGAGATTTGTATTTATCTAAATAATGTACATATGGATTGTATAGAGAAGAGAACAGGCTACTTTTACAGTATAATCTTATCTACTTTGTAAATTATTAATTGTATTTAAGTACATTTATATTTGTAAATAAATATTTTGTAAATACAAACACTTGGAAGTTTCTTATTTTCTCTGCATTATGTACAGGGATGTCTCTGGCAGGGAGAGGCAGGAACGGGGCGAGGGCCTGTGGGTTTCAGCCATCACTAAGCCGCACACACAATGTTGACCTTTAAGGCCTTTAACAGGAAGTGCCTCCATTTTGTTTCTTTTCTATGATTTCTCCAGTAAGGGCTGATGTTCCTCGGCATCAAATGCCACAACAGTAAATGAACTGTAATACAGGAACAACAGAACTATATGGGACTTTCCCTGGAAACTGAATTGTAAATACAATGCTTAATTCAGCCTGTAGCCAGTGAACCCCCATATGGTTGAAATAAGGATAAAACAAATCTGACTAAATTTCTTTTTTGTGAGCACTTTGGCGCCCAGCCTTTGTCCCTTCCATATCCTAAAGGGAAACAGTGGCCTTGCCCAAAATATTCCCACTGGAGCTGAAGGCTGACACCGCTCTCTCCCCTCCAGCTAGGAGGAATGTCTGAGCTTTCAGCCAGCGCTACACATTAGAACTGCTTTCAGCTAACCTATTGTTTCTCCTACTCCCATGTAACTGGAGGAGTCCCAAGCCGGACTTGGATTTCTTACTATTGAGTGCTATTCTGATACCTACTGGGGGCTGCTATCTTGCTCCCTTCCCATTGTTCTGCTGATCGGCTGCTGGGGGTGAGGGGGGATATCACTCCAACTTGCAGCGCAGCAGTAAAGTGTGCCTGAGTCTGAACTTTCAGCCAGCGCTACACATTAGAACTGCTTTCAGCTAACCTATTGTTTCTCCTACTCCCATGTAACTGGAGGAGTCCCAAGTCGGACTTGGATTTCTTACTATTGAGTGCTATTCTGATACCTACTGGGAGCTGCTATCTTGCTCCCTTCCCATTGTTCTGCTGATCGGCTGCTGGGGGGGAGGGGGGGGATATCACTCCAACTTGCAGCGCAGCAGTAAAGTGTGCCTGAGTCTGAGCTTTCAGCCAGCGCTACACATTAGAACTGCTTTCAGCTAACCTATTGTTTCTCCTACTCCCATGTAACTGGAGGAGTCCCAAGCCGGACTTGGATTTCTTACTATTGAGTGCTATTCTGATACCTACTGGGAGCTGCTATCTTGCTCCCTTCCCATTGTTCTGCTGATTGGCTGCTGGGGGTGAGGGGGGATATCACTCCAACTTGCAGCACAGCAGTAAAGTGTGCCTGAGTCTGAGCTTTCAGCCAGCGCTACACATTAGAACTGCTTTCAGCTAACCTATTGTTTCTCCTACTCCCATGTAACTGGAGGAGTCCCAAGCCGGACTTGGATTTCTTACTATTGAGTGCTATTCTGATACCTACTGGGAGCTGCTATCTTGCTCCCTTCCCATTGTTCTGCTGATCGGCTGCTGGGGGTGAGGGGGGGATATCACTCCAATTTGCAGCGCAGCAGTAAAGCGTGACTGAAGTTTATCAGAGCACAGGTCTGGGAAATGCAGATGTGTAAAACCTCTATAACAGAAATGAAAAAAATTATGTGGCCCCTCAATGAGCAATTGGTGCTTAGCTGCTTCCTAGGTTGAATAAACTGTGTGAATACGTAGTCAAGGTGGCTAACATCAGTTTGAAATGAGAGACAAACAAGGGAATTGTATTTTTTATTAAAAAAAAAAAAAAAATTCTGTTATAGATGTTTTACACAATAAGCACATTCTATGGCTATATGAGTATGACACGGATTTTAAACTGGAAAAGTGACAAACGTATACTGACACCTACTGGTGAGAGAGAGAAATTACATTGACTTTTATTTAGTAACACTATTACACTGTGATGACATTGGATGATAACTTTATGCAAATACATACCTCCCAACATTTCATTAAGAGAAAAAGGGACAAAAATATGTGGCCCAGGTAGTGCGGCAAATTTTTTTTTGACCATGCCCCCACATGCCACACCAACTTTACATGCCCCAGATGTGCCAGTATAATCACTAAATAAAAAGAATAAAGGACATATTAACTTCAAAGGTGCCAGTATGACTACATTAAATTGATTAAGGGCATATTAACCCCAGACATGCCAGTAAAATTACTTCAGACATGCCAACAGTTCTGTGCATTTGCCAAAGTTATAAACAGGGCCAATTCCATTGGTACATAAATCTATGTTATTTCCTTCCATTCTTAATCAGTTGAAAGCAAAACAATATTAATGTACCACTAGAAGTTCTAGCCATATTAACAAGGCCAGCCTAAGGGCCCCTTTTAAATATCTGCTATATTTTATGAACAGATCAGCGATACCTCTGTCTATTCCCCTGCATGCTGTGCTCTGCCAGAGATTCCCAGGAGTGAGAGATATATGTTAGGGGTGGGAAGGTGAAACTGCCCAGCACACAAATAAACACAGCAGCCTCTTCTGCCTGATAAAAGACAGAGCCCCCCCTCAGCCCCTGACCCACTGAGCAGCAGGAGGGAGAGGAATGCCGCCAATGCCGATACTTAACCCTTGCCTGTCACAAATGCTCCTCCCAAGACAATTAACCATCAAGGTAAGGCTGTGAGCTTGGGGGCAGCAGGGGAAATTCAAGAGTTAAGGGGGCGGGGCTTTATTCCTGGAGCAGAGCAGGCACAGCAATCAATTAAATGGCAAAGCTGAGAAGCGGGACATCTAACAATGAATCCGGGACAGCGGGAAGTGCTATAAATATGGGACGGTTGGGAGGTATGATAATACATATAAACAGGCACTCACGTCTAAAGTAAAGTCTCTTGTGCCTGGGTGCAGTCCTTAAAGGAGAAGGAAAGGCTAATAAAGAGTTAATCTCAAGCTGCAGGCATACCTTCACTTCTCTCAATAGTGCCCTTAAGTCTCCCCTTATTTCTCCTGTTCAGATGATCAGAAGCCAAACAGGAAAAAAACGCTGAGCTGGGTAGAGAAGATTCCCATAATGCCTTGCTCCCCCAAGACTTAGCGACTCGTTACTGCAGGAGGCGCATGCGCAGAGGGCAGAAGCGTCCAGTTGCCATGGCGACGCAGCTCTGTGACAAGCAGGAGGGGGGCTGGCAGGTGCTGCGAGCGGCGATTGTTTGTGGCAGGAGTGGGGGGGGTTTGTGGCAGGAGCGGGGGGGGTTGTGGCAGGAGTGGGGGGGTTTGTGGCAGTAGTGGGGGGGGGTTGTGGCAGGAGTGGGGGGGGTTGTGGCAGGAGTGGGGGGGTTTGTGGCAGGAGTGGGGGGGGGTTGTGGCAGGAGTGGGGGGGGTTTGTGGCAGGAGTGGGGGGGGGTTGTGGCAGGAGTGGGGGGGGTTTGTGGCAGGAGTGGGGGGGGGGTTGTGGCAGGAGTGGGGGGGGTTTGTGGCAGGAGTGGGGGGGGTTTGTGGAGCTGCAGAATCTTTGTAACAGGAGCGGAGAGCTGGCTTGTGCTTTTCAGCCCATACAGACACGCTGGACAAGATGGCGGCGCCGTTCACTGAAAGAAGCATGTAAGTTCTAGTGTGTGTATCTCTGTAAATCTTTCATTAGGCAAGCCAGGAATAGAGCGTTTTTACACAGCAATAGTAGTACTATTTAATAGTGTGCTTAATAGATTTTGACTTTCCTTCTCCTTTAAATAGAAAGGATGTGCCGCACTCACAGGTCTCAAAGTGACCAATGAGATTTATTCAAAATAACATCTAACGTTTCGGCCGCCTCCGCAGCCTTTCTCAGAGCAGTAGTGGGAGAGTGCGCACACTGATAAACACATGTTGGCGCGAAAATGGGGACGTCACTAAGTGCAAATAAAAAACATTATATCCATTCTATACAAAGAATAAAAAGAAAAAAGAAAGTGGCTAAATCAAGTGGAGACAATGAAGCCTCCAAAGAGAGAAAAAAAATGGTAAGAATGGCGGATGTGCCTCCATATAGAAGGGTATTGTCGCTATGTAGGGGCATGAATAAAGTGCTATCAACCTGCGCCCCGGCTGTTCATCAATACACCGAAACCAAGATAAGCCCACAGGGGTAGGGGGAGAGTTGGAAGAGGCAGGAGTGAGGGGCCCAGACAGAGAGCTCAATAGACTCCATCAGGCAGCAAGTTACCCAAGCAGATAGAGACATAGTAGCAAATAGAAGGTAACACATTGTACATAATATAAAGTAGCTGCAGAACATATCAGTTTGTTTCAATAGGAACAGAGTAGGTGCATCATTTCAAATAAAAAGAAGCACAGGAATCCAGTCTCTGGTCCCCAATCTAAGCAGATAGAAGCCGAGTAGGAAATCTCTGCTCGGAGCCTGAGACTCAGCGCCCATGTTACACGCCTCCCAACCTCCTGCTCTTCGCGGGACAGTCCCGATTAGTGCAGCATGTCCCGCTGTCCCTTATTACTGTGCACATTTGCCCCATTGCCTCCTGTTTGTTATAATTTCCCCCCCGCACTTGGCTGCATCACATCACACTCACACAGTACCGCCCACTTACACACGCCGCTCCGTAACTTTATACTTTCAGTTTTGTGTCTTCCTTGCACTTTCCCTCACACCCCCTTGTGGTGCTGCCGCCCCAGTGTTACTCCTCCCATTAGCTTCAGTGTCAATGTGCAAGTGCAGCACAGTCGTTTGTTATTGTAGCTGCTCTGATGGGTGAAAGCTCCGGGAGGAGGGTGCAGGGCAGGGCAGAGCCGGGAGAGGATGGAAGCCAGAACAGAAATGTGCATGAAGGTATATTCACAATGTTGATGGTGGAGGGTGTTAGGGTTCCTGACCGCAGACTGTAAATGTAGTAATCTATGGGAGCCCTCCTGCCGGGACAAAGACGTATATGGGAACAAGAAGGACACAACCACAATGGAAGTTCAAACTTGTTCAGTTTATTCTTACGTGTTCATAGCTTTTATACCCCTTGTGTACATGCAGATACAAAGGAATCATTATAAAAAAAAGATGGAGTAGAACCTCATTAGCTTCAGAGATGGCCTTCAAGGATGGCTAATGCGGGACAGGAATTTTAAGGAGGACACAAGGAGTATAACATGCGTAAGTGTTTAGATAAGATTCATTTGTTTTTCAAGGCATATATTTCGCAAGGTGCAAGGGCACTATTTGGGAAAAACAACTATTATGGGATGTTCAAGCCTTGCTGGTTGCTGTTACAAAATGGAGATACATTTCTAAAATGGAGTATGATATGCTAAGCATCAAAGTATCAAAATACATGCGTATATGAATATATGATTATATCGATATGAGAATACAGGATATTATATCAAACCTCACAGAGGGTCAAGGCATAAACACTGAAAAGGGAGTATCAGCCGAAGGATTGAGCATGGAGGGGGGGGGAGTTGGAAAGCTAAAGGGGGGGTTGGAGTGAATAGGGAATACATAATGCTGAAAGTTATTAGTGAATTAAGCAGAGTTGATAATCTGTGGCACAGATGGACAAAAAGGGGTAATTTTTTACATGTAAAACTTAATAACTCCCCGAGGTGCTGGTGATGCGCTAAATGGTTTAAACAGCCGCCCCCCCACCCACCCAGGGTTGTTGCCTGGGCAGCATGAAGTTGCATTTATGTAAGCATTTAAACCATGTGCATTCTAATTACTGGGTATGTATGTACTGGTACGGGCACTTATCCCATCTCAGGCCAGAGGATTAGGCCCAAATGCAGCCTGGGATGGGGAATACTGCGGCTGGCACAGAATGCTGGGGTTCCCTCACTGTTATGTAGGTGCTATAGATGGGAGCCCGTGTGTCTGTCTTAAACCATTAGTCTACCTGCAACTAATCTCACCATTCCAACCTTTAAACAGGGGTGTGACTTTGTAAAATTGGTGTGTTATTGGGGGGGGTTACAACGTTTTGCCGGATATGCGCGAAAGAACATTTTGTCCCTCTTTTTATTTTCTCAATGTCAGGAGGTATGCATAACTGCATTCAGGATCAGGGAATCTGGCGAGGCCATTAGAGTATATTTATATATAATATATAATTATAGTATATTCGCCCAACTACCCTGCCTTTTGCCCAGTAAGGAACCTAAAGAAGAGAGTGAGCAGCTGCCGGCTCCTTGTACTCCCATGGTAACAAACCCTGGGGGCCATTACAGATTTCCTGTTTATAATGATTTAAATAGGAATCCAAGGCTTTAACCCACCTTTTCCCTCAGCTTTACACCTATTTCTCCCAAATAACTTCCAGCCGGCAGTTACCAAACAAGTTGGAGCCTACAGTACTGGGGCTGTGCCCTGAGCGCTGCCTGTTCCTATAGCCCCACACACACAGCGCCCCCTACAGTCCGGTATCACTGGGGTTTGCCCGGCCGCTGTGTAACCGGCACTGTATGAGAGAAGGAGCCATAGGAGCCGCCACTGTTTCCTGGTGCAACACCGTGTTCATTAGGCCGGAACGGGTCTGTGTGGTAAAACTGCCCTAATAACCACTGAATTGCACCGGCAAGAAATGGCGGGTCATATGATTCCATAAAATGCACGGATGTGACGCGGCCGCACATAAAGGGAAACTCGCACCGCCAGGCTCCCCGGCTCCTCCCATTTTAGCTGAATTTGCCCCGGAGAATAAACGCTTTACTGTATAGTGATACATGAGGCAAACACTGTGAATAAAACAGTATTTATTTACTGTATAGCCCACTTCCTTGCTCCAGGTGCCCGAATTATCGGATTAGTGAGCCTGACTGACACAGCAGCACAGACAGCCCCAGTAGCGCTCCTCCTCCTTCTAAAACGTCACACCTATTGCACCACGTGACTCTTCAGCCGCTTCATTTACATATAGGGCGCGCAGGAATGTTGTTCCAGAGGGGCGGGAGCACTGGCACTGCAGCGTAGCTGACGCACAGGGGAGTTTTACTCTGGGTCTCCGGAACAGGTTTGGAAGGGACACTGTACCAGTACCGCTGGGCCCCTATACGCACTCACATCCGCTCAGTAAGTGATTCCCACTATTCTCCCTATAACGGGGAGGGGTCATTGCCTCCGCCACTTGTCATTAGCGGCGAAGGCAATGACTGATCTAATCGCGTCGCCTCCTGTGCATGCGCCGTTCGGGGGGCGGAGCTTCTGCAGCAGCAAAACTGTCAGCTGTAAATGGGTATTTATTGTTAGATCTATTTATTCAGATCCCTTTGCTAACGCTGTGTGTACTGACTGTCACACTGTTATAGGGGATGGAAACCCTGCTGCACTGCTGATCCAAACTGTACCTTATTGCTGGACTGCAAATCCCACATTTATGTAACAAATAATGAAGGGGGGGGCATGCTGGGAAATGTAGTCCAAAAGCATAAAAGTTGTATTCTTAGAGGGGACATATACCATACATTTTTACAATGCACTAAACCATGTAAAATAGAAGTAGGTGCTTTTATTTTAATACCTTTGGGTTCAAATATGTCCATAACTGCTTGAAAACTGTGCCCTACCCTGCCCTTTGCCAGCTTCCTGTTTAGACTCTTCAGTATGTGGTTGGGGCCACATACTAAAAGCCCCCATACACGGGCAGATTGTAGCTGCCAATATGGGTCCCTTGGACCGACTCGACAGCTTATCGGCCCGTGTAGGGGCAGAAACGAGCGGGCTGGCCAACCAATATCTGGCCTGAAATCGGGCAGATATCGATCGGCCAGGTTTGAAAATCCAGTCAGATCGGGGACCGCATCGGCTCGTTGATGCGGTCCCCGAACCGACTGCCCCATTGCTGCCTACATAATCCGATCGTTTAGCCCCAGGGCCAAACGATCAGATTATTTTTTTTTTTAACTTCAAGCTCCCCGATATCGCCCACCCGTAGGTGGGGATATCGGGGGAAGATCCGCTCGCTTGGCGATCTCGCCAAGTGAGCGAGCGGATCTTACCGTGTATGGGGACCTTAAGACTTCAGTGTCAGAGCTGCAGCTGCAGTGAATATGCATAGGGTGGGCAGGACTTGGCGAAGTCACAGGCAGTTCCCTCCTGCTCTACTAGCTCCTCCCCCCCCCCCCCCCCACTCCCTGTGGGAGACTGAAGGGACGCTCCCATGTTTCATTTGGCTCCGGTTTCTAATTAGAGAGGGTGTGTATGCAGCTCTCATATAATTACTGTTTTAGGAGGTAAAATGCTTTCACATCATCTTTCTTTCTGCACCATTTCACATTTTGAGGAAGGATGAATATTATAACTGAATATGACTTTAATAAAATGTCTTCTTTAAAGCAGTATTGAAAAACACAAGTTTTCTTAAACTTTCCCCCCAAATCTCCAGGGCCAGCAACTGCTTTAGGCTTATGTCAGACGGAGCGTATTGTTGCCAAGCTGAAAAACCCTTGCCGAGAATACACCCCGCTACTGTAAAATCCCCCTACCTGTGCCTGCACTCGAAGTCTTGCAAGTGAAATGCAAACAATCCTCCAATGAGAATCCCAGCTGATCTGTGTAAATCCGGCTCCCTGTTCTCTGTTCCTGCAATTGGAGTTGGGAGCAATAAGCACAGTTTCCCAGCACTGAACAAGTCTGTCCCTTTATCCCCATGTCTGATTCCTGTGCCATATAATGACGGGAAAATGCCATAATTATCTCTATATGTAAGGTACCAGCAAGGGGCCTGACACAGTGCTGGGAATCAGCATTCTCATTGGTCACTTCTCATTTGATCAGTAAAATTATCATTGGCAAATTTTCTTGCATCTATAATTACATTTTTGACAACGTCTATAGCAAAACTAGGGGGTTCAGTGGGACAGTGTTATGGTTGGGTTTATACCCCCTTTCTCAGGGCTATATATAAAAACTAAGGATCAGCCAAACCTTTTACCAATTCTCCATTTGTTTCATCCAGCATCATATTTAAATGTATTTATATATTGGTTTGTTTCTCTTTTTCAGGTTAGTCAGCTTGTTATGGAATGCATCATGATAGCCTCCTTCATTCTCGGGTCGCTGTATAAAGAATGTCTTTCAGGTAAGGGATTTTATTCGCAGAACTTGTTTATGGCAGTAGTGGCTGTTGATGTATCATGGAGAATCTGTAACGGGAAATTGAATAATAAAGAGATGGTAACAGGGCTGCCATTGGGGGGCGGGGTTTGGAGTGTCTTGGGTCTTAAGGGGGGCCGGCCATTACTTGCAATAGCCCTCCCCTCCTTCTGTCAATGAGCAGCCAAATCAGGATGGGAGCTCGGGCCCTTATTTTTTCCTTTACTAGCTTTCTGTACTGCTCATTTATCACTGAAGTTTAAGTCCTGGGGAAGCCACGTGGGTATTGAACAGGCTGGAGGGGAAAATTAAACTTCCGCCCCAGCTTATCCAATCCCCATGCGGCTTTACCAGAACTAAACTTCTGTGCTAAAATGAGCCATACAGAAAGTACTGAGTGCCTACTGAGTGCTGCTCATTGATGAGGGGGATAAACTCAGGACACAGGGGCAGATGTTACTCATGGCTTTTTACAGGACTATATCATATCTATATATAATACCTTTCTTACATAAAAATAAGATATATTAATTTATAGATACTTGTCCTTTAAGCTTATGGCAGTGCCTTGGCATATGTACAGCTTTCCCTGTGTGATTTCATCTTTATCCAGCTTTCACATTCAGAGTCACAGATGTCATACCCTTCTCAATTTCATTCTGTCAGTACATTTAAAGGAATAGTTCAGTGTAAAAATGAAACTGGATCAAATAGACAGACTGCACAAAATAAAAACTATTTTCAATATAGTTAGTTAGGCAAAAATGTAATCCATAAAGGCTGGAGTGAGCAGATGTCTAACATAATAGCCAGAACTCTACTTCCTGCTTTCAGCTCTCTAACTTCTTAGTTAGTCAGTGACTTTTGGGGGGCCACATGGGACATAACTGTCAGTTAGTTTGTAAGTACACAGGTCAGATTCAATAGTAAACTAACTGACAGTTATGTCCCATATGGCTCCCCCTCAAGCCACTGATTGGTTACTGACTGCTAACAGCTTAGAGAGCTGTAAAGCAGGAAGTAGAGTTCTGAATTCAACATGATTCGGCCAAATCTTAAGGGCGAAAACACACAGAGCTACTAGTAGCAGCTACTTGTCGTGGCTACAATGCTGATCATTTACTGATAATTGTCTCTCCGTGTGTTTAGCAGAGGCAATTCTCAGTATTGTCTATGGAAGGGTATTTTCTGGCGTTTAGTAGCTGTGACAAGTAGCTGCTACTAAGTAGCTCAGTGTGTCTTCACTCTAAAATTACAGATTTGGTACATACCTGATCTTTTACTTTTTTGCTTCTGTCATATCTGAATTTTTTTTTTTTTTTATTTGCTTGTTTATAACTCAAGTTAACTAATTGCCTTTACGCTTTACAGTCAGGTTTCAGGTTTCATCAATACCATCAGTATCTGTGGCACTTGGGTCAGATGTGCTGTTACCTTGTACTCTGACCCCTGAGAAGAATGGAGAGAAGATGGAAATCCGTTGGTTTAGGTTTAGGTACCAGCCCTATGTCCATCTTTATATTAATGGGAAAGATGATTACACAGCCCAGATGCCACAGTTTGCTAACAGAACAGAACTGCTAAAAGAGAACATCACTAGGGGAATTTTCCCTTTGATTATCCGTAACGTCACAGCTCAGGATTCTGGGGAATATCATTGTTATGTGGAGTCCAGTGACCATCACGGTATGGCAGCAGTACAGCTACAGGTTACTGGTAAGTGAGCAGAGATTTCTTATTTTATTATCAAAAGATATATATTAATGACAATATTTGTTATATGCAAAGTGTCATCTGCACCTACATATCTAAACAAAACTGCCCAGCAGAGCAACATCTTGAATAGATTTGGCTTCCCTACAGTTTGCCCCCATTACATTGGCCCCCAGGCTTCCTGCCAAACTGTAACAATATTGATAAAATTGTAGCCTCATGGGGCAATATTTTTTGACTGCCGGGTCAGTGACCCCCATTTGAAAGCTGGAAAGAAGTAGAAGAAGTAGGCTGTAATAAAATACGGCTTACCAGCGCGGCGGGGACGCCCGCCGTGCCGCCATCGGCGGGGACGCCCGCCGCGCCGTCCTCTCTCTTTGCCGGCTACTTCCTAGTGCGGGCCGCGCGCACATCTCTGCAATTTATAGGCGCATTCGCGCTGGTGTATGACGTCAGCGCGCAATGGCGCAAAGTTTAAAATTTTTTAAAGGGACTTTGGTTAGTTTTTCGTTGCCCGTGATAGGATTTGTTTCCTGGTGCCTTCCTGAGCCTTGTGCGTTTTGTTCCTGTATTTTCCTGCTTGTGTTTTCCTGTTTCTGACCCGGCCTGCTCCTGACTATTCTGATATCCGTATCCTGAGCCCGGCTTGTACTTTGACTCCGATTTTGTCTCATCCTGCTGTTTGATCATCCGGTTTGACCCTTGCCTGTCTGACTATCCTTGATTACTGCCTGCCTCGACCCAGCCTGCCTGACTACGAACTTGCTTAATCCTTTTGTACCGTGATCTTCAGCCTAACTGACTTTAACTACAGTCGTGCCCCTTTGCTTGCCAGAACTCCTCGCCTTGTTCCTCTCGTTAAGTCCAGGTGGCATCCGAGTAGCTGAGGGCTCCTCCCGAAGCCAAAGGCGGTCACACTACTGGTGAAGCCGAGCCGAGACCAGGGAACTTGGCATCAGTTCTGGTTTAGGGTGCCGACTGTGACATAGGCAAATAATTCGAAAACTATAAAATATAAAAAATGGCCAGTTGAAAAGTTGCTTAGAATCTATAACATATATAAAACTTAATGGTGAACTACCCCTTTAATCAAGGATTTTAACTGACATTGTTTTATGGCTAAATGCCAACATCAACCCTAAAGGCCTGGGTAACAAGTACAGGTATAAGAGCTGTTATCCAGAATGCTTGGGATCAGCACAACTCTTTATTTTGAAAAAAAATTTTTACATGGCGAAACTCACTATAATCTGATGTTTCACCTGGGGACCTTTCTCAAGGATAAAGCAGTGTTACAAACAATCCGCTTAAATGTCCTCCCCACTTGACACCAAATGGCATAAGTTCATTATCAAGCTTATCAGTACTTTATTGCAGTCCTTATCTATGTGCTTATGGAGCATTAGCACTCTTCCACCCATAGGTGTCGCTGTAGTGCTGTACAAACAGTGCAAAATTACCGTATATACTCAAGTATAAGCTGATCCGAATATAAGCCGAGGTACCTCATTTTACCTAAGCAAACTGGAAAAATTTATTGACTCGAGGCAGCTGCAGATTAAGAGCAATAATATGTATTATAGTCAATTAATATATCTCCAGAACACTTATGTATTAACAAATATATTTCTATTAATGTTACATGAAAATGAGAAGGCAATGAGCTCTAACCTTTCTAAGCACTGAATCCCCCACCAATCAGAGCAGTGTTCTCAACTGCTGCTTGTCAGAAGCTCTAGGTAAATATTGTCCAATGGATGGGGGTGAGAATAGTTAGCCTAAAGTGTTCCTCATTGTAATTGTATATATTTCTGAACTTTCATCCATGTAAGAGGAGGGTGATGCTTGATTGAGCAGAGCGCACATGTGCATTCTCCAAAACAGCTTGATAAGTAACAGGACAATTCTGAATGTAAAGATGTTCCACCAACATGTTGCTTCCTGGAACCATTACTCTATTCTCAGCATAATCAGCATAATTAAAGAGATGCAAAGACTCACTGAAAGCTGAAACAACTTTCCATACTTCAAAGAACTTCATCCAGTATTGGTTCTCTAGCAAGGGCAGCGCCAGATTACTTGTCCGTTGTGCGTGCACCGAGCTCACCCCCACCGTACCTGCGTGCGCCGAGCGCACCCCCCCGTGCCTGTGTGTGGCGAGCGCACCCCCCCGTGCCTGTGTGTGGCGAGCGCACCTCCCCCCCGTGCCTGCGTGCGCCGAGCGCACCCCCCCGTGCCTGCGTGCGCCGAGCGCACCCCCACCGTGCGCCAAGCACACCAACCCCCCGTGCCTGTGTGCGCCAAGCACACCAACCCCCCGTGCCTGCATGAGCCGAGCGCACCAACCCCTCCGTGCACCGAGCGCAACCCCCCCTGCCTGCATGTGCCGAGCGCACCAACCCCTCCGTGCACCGAGCGCAACCCCCCTGCCTGCTTATAATGGAGTCTATGGGAGATGGCCTTTCTGTAATTCGGAGCTTTCTGGATAATGGGTTTCCGGATAAGGGATCCCATACCTGTGTAATATCTATTAGAATCAGTGTTTGCCTGTCCCTCTCTATTCCCTGCCCTGGGGGCTCCGGCATATGAAACAGTGTAACACAAGGCAGCAGCCTGACAGACCCAACTCGCTGGGGAAGAGCAACATTGCAAACCCTGCGCAGTTCGCGCGGGGGTGGGGTGGGTTTGCGCCCGCTGAGTAACCACAAGCGGCGGGGGCAATGAAAACGGAGCGCACAGACTAGGGGTAGGCAAGAGAGGCTTCTGTTCTGCCCCCTCCCTAGGCAGCTGCCTCTTCTGCCTACCCCTAGTTCCGGCCCTGCAACATTGTTTAAAAAGTAACAACCAGGAGTTCAGCAAATGCTGCTTTCAATAGCAATTACATTTACAAATAACTTTTAAACCACTAATAAATTTTAATTCACATTGGAAGTTGCTTTTATTAGGCACTAATTAATCTGTGGCTAGAGTGCTGGTAGATTGGGATTCACACACACACACACCCTAATCCTCAAGTTTCTGGTTAATACATTGTTTTTCAGTGCAGCCTGTATGGAGTTATGGGTAACAGACAGTACAACTACACGGCTAATTATATTTCTCTGTTTTTAGCCATTGGAACTGTGCCGGTTATTTCGATTAATAATGACACTATTTCTTGTGAGTCCCGTGATTGGAATCCAAAACCTCATCTGACATGGACTGATAACGAGGGAAACGAAATAAACTCCTCTATGGTGGAAGTGTTCAGAAATGAGAATCATTTATATAATATCCTCAGTATTATCCAGCAACCAAATGCTTCATATATCACTTGCACTGTCTCCAATTCTATAAACCACAGCAATGATTCCAGGCAGATCAGAGGTGAGTGAGAATCTTCTTAATTTGCCTTATTGTGTTACTAATTGCCTCCATTTTCTATGACTTGACTGCCTGTAGAGTAAAGACATCCTCCCCTTCAGAAAGGAAATGCAATTTAGACAAATATTTGTACCAACATTTCATGCCTTTGTGTAGCATTAGGAGCAGGGTTTTTATCAATGCTGCCTCGCAGCGCTGGAGACCAGGGTTTAATTGCACTCAGGGCACTGTCTGCAAGGATTTACTCCAGTTTTCTACCCCAACCCAATATACAGAGCCCAATATCTCCTATTTAAACTAAGGGGAAGATTTGTAAAAAAAATCTTTTTGATCATTCCTCTGAGAGATGTTACATACATACAATGGATATCAAAAGTCTACACACCCCTGGTTTCTGTGCTGGATAAAAATGAGACAAAGATAAATCATTTTAGAACTTTTTCCACCTTTAATGTGACCTATAAACTGTACCACTCAATTGAAAAACAAACTGAAATCTTTTAGGTGGAGGGAAGAAAACCAAAAAAACTAAAATAATGTGGTTGTTTTTCAATTGAGTGGTACAGTTTATAGGTCACATTAAAGGAGAATGCAAGTCAAAATATAAAAAGCATACTGCCCAATAGTCCTCCTATTGTTTAGTAAAAACGCCACACTTTTGGCTCACCTAATCACATATTTACTCAGTCACACTTACTTTTCTAGAACAGGCAGCCATCTCTAAAAAGGTATTCTCCCTTCCTTTCCCTCCTTGCTTCATACTGCACATGTGTTTCATTCCCTCCCCCCCTCCCCTCTGCCAGATCCGCTTCTGATTGGCTGGTGGGCATGTGTAACTCAGACAGGAGACAGGATCAAGTTACACACATGCTCAGAGAATAGGAAGGCTGCCGCTGGCACCTACAGGAAGGGGAGAGAGATTTCAGTGACTGTAGGCTTCACACTGCTGTAGGCTGCCAGCACCATATCTCAGAGAAGCAAGCAGGGATCTGGGAATGTAGATATGCAGTAAGTACTTAAACAGAATGCCTTTAGACTTACTTTTAATTTATATTAACCTTTCATTGTCCTTTAAAGGTGGAAAAAGTTCTAAAATGATTTATCTTTGTTTCATTTTTGTACAGCACAGGAACCTGACATTTTACCAGGGGTGTGTAGACTTTTTATATCCACTGTATATATGTGTGTGTAGGGAAATGCCAATTTACACTTTCTCTGAACACACAACCCTGTGACTTTAACCCTTTCACTGACAGCTGTTTTATTCAAAGTGGACATTTATTTTGTATTGCCAGTTTTTGAACATTTTGCACTGTTTCACTTTAGGGGCCTTTCCTCGGGGGGACTTTTAGTTTACCCAGGAAAACAATATATCGTTTTTTTCAGGACAACCTAAGCTTTCAAAATATGGAAGACTTTTTGTGTAATTCCAATTCTGTAACAAGATATAGGCTTCTAAATGTCTAAAAAAAAAATGAAATCATATTTCCCATAATATAAACTCGATATTATTTTATGCATGAAAATACTACTGATTTAGAAAGGTTTTATCAAAATTTGTGACATTTTTTTAAAAAATAGCTTCAAAGCTTCCAGTCTATTGTATCTTATCTCCTACAGGTCATTAAGTAACCAAATAAAACACCCTAAATATGAACGCCAGGGGCCCACTGAACAGTTTGATGCCCAATATGTATAGGTTTAGCTAAGTATGTTGCATGTAGGGGCCCCAATGTGAACATACCCCCATATGTACTGTTATTTTTGTCATTTCAGCTTCTGCAAAATCAACACATTTACATGCTTTCTGGGGTGAGCGTGCTTTTTACTAGCTTTATCCCACATAAAGTCATTTATTGTTGGAAAGTACACATTCCCCCGAATCTAAAATGGGTACCCATGTCATTCTACTCCAAAGTACCAAGCTGCACAGCTTTCCTAAGTTTGCCGATTTTTATGACATTTCCAAAAATCACCTCAAAACTTCCACTATGCAGCATCTATACGTCATTAGGTACCAAGATAAAACACCCCAAATATGAACCCCAGAGGCCTACTCAGAGGCCTACTGAACAGTTTGATGCCCACTGTACATAGCTTTATCAAAGCACATGGCACTTAGAGACCCCCAAATATACCTTGTGCCCACTAATTTCATGGCTTATCTTTACCTAAGTCATAAACACACGGCAGTTTTATGAGGGGTAGAAGCTGCAGAAATGTAGGGTGACCCCCGAAAACCATATATTTTTGGAAAGTACACATTCTGACAAATCCAACATGGGGAAAGAGTCCTTTCTACACCAAAGTACCAATCTGCAGAGCTTTCCTAAAGTTAGTGGTTTTAATGATTTTTCTGAAAAAGGTCTAAAATTGTTGCAATTTGCCACATTTATCTTACAACATTTCTTACATATAATGACACATCACCCTAAATATGAACGCCAGAGGTCTACTGAACAGTTTGATTCCCAATATGCAAAGATATACCAAAGTCTGTGGGGTATAGAGGCACCCAAATGAAAATAGCGCATAGGAATTTTCTCAGCTGCTAATTCAATTTCTGCAAAGAAAAGCCCAATGAGTGTGTATTATGTGCCGTAACACCCCCTAACTATACAGAAAAACCCAGAAAACATTCTGACAAATCCAACATGGGTAAAGAATCCTTTCTACAACAAAGTACCAATCTGCAAAGCTTTCCTAAAGTTAGCGGTTTTTATGACATTTCAGAAAATCGCCTAAAAATGTTGCAATTTGCCGCATTTATCTCACACAATTTCTTGCGTACAAAGGCAAATCACCCCAAATAGGAACACCAGAGGCCTACTGAACAGTTTGATGCCCAATATGCATAGAAATACCAAAGTCTGCGGTATGTACTGACCCCAAAATGAAAATAGCGCATAAGGATTTTTCGCCTGCCAACTCAGCTTTTGCACACAGAGCCCCCTGTCAGTGTATTATGTGCCGAAAACCCCCCTAACTATACACAGACCCCAGAAAACCATATAGTTTTGCAAAGTACACATTCTGATGAATTCAAAATAGGTAAAGTTATTTTTCTACACCAACGTACCACATGGCAAAGCTACGCTAAAAACAGATTAGGAACAGTTATACAGGGATAAAGATGCGATAAAACCACAAAAATTGTGCAAATCAGTGAAACAACAGAATAAGTCACACGACAGTGTAATTAGTGGTCAGAATATCTGATCCAATAGTCACGCTGTCAAAATAAACAATTTTTGGGGAATAGAAACTAAAAAAAAATGGTAAAATGAAAAAAAAAAAGTGTTGAGAGTGTGTATGAGTGTATATATGTGCTAAATTGTGTGCTGTATGTATGTGTAAATGCAAAAAAATCACTCTTACCTGTTCTGAAGCAGGGATCACTTGCCTGTTCCTCCATGCAGCAGTCCTGGGAGCAGGAAGTCAGTGGGCAGCGGCGCTGGGGGGGAAGGAGGAACCAGGGCAAGCAGCAGACATGATGCAATCACGTCTGCTGCTTGGAGTTCAGTCCTGTGATGATCGCATTGCAGGACTGACATGACAGCCCCCCTAGCTCATTGCCCAAGGGGCCGTCATCGCTAGAAACTCTGTGCAAAGGCGACACATGCTGTCTCTCCAGAGAGAATCTTTATCTGCCAAATGACGTACGGCGCATGTTCTTGGCAGATAAACCCTTTTTCTGCAAGCATGTACACCAGTGCTGTCCAACTGGCGGCCCGCAACCCCCCTCTGTGTGGCCCCCCACCTAACTGGCCCCTGCATGGTTCTCACCTCAGATTCAGGCTGTAATCCTCCTGTATTGTTTAAAAATGTAATCCCCTGTGTTGTTCACACCTTTTAATCCCTGCATTGTTCACCCCCTGCAGTGTTCACACCTCAGGCTCAGGCTGTAATCACCCCACATTGTTCACCTGTTCACACCTCAGACATAGGTACTATAGGTACTGCCTGGACTATGCCTGGACTATGCTGCCTGTGTTTATGGCACACAGAGGGAGCATAGGACAGGCAGAGTATGGGCACACACAGGCAGCATAGGGCAGGCAGAGTATGGCACACAGAGGCAGCATAGGCAGCAGAGTATGGCACACACAGGCAGCATAGGGCAGGCAGAGTATGGCACACACAGGCAGGGTAGGGCAGGCAGAGTATGGCACACACAGGCAGGGTAGGGCAGGCAGAGTATGACACACACAGGCAGGGTAGGGCAGGCAGAGTATGACACACACAGGCAGGGTAGGGCAGGCAGAGCATGGCACACAGAAGCAGCATAGGGCAGGCAGAGTATGGCACACACAGGCAGGGTAGGGCAGGCAGAGTATGACACACACAGGCAGGGTAGGGCAGGCAGAGCATGGCACACACAGGCAGGGTAGGGCAGGCAGAGCATGGCACACACAGGCAGCATAGGGCAGGCAGAGTATGGCACACACAGGCAGGGTAGGGCAGGCAGAGCATGCACACAGAAGCAGCATAGGGCAGGCAGAGTATGGCACACACAGGCAGGGTAGGGCAGGCAGAGTATGACACACACAGGCAGGGTAGGGCAGGCAGAGCATGGCACACACAGGCAGGGTAGGGCAGGCAGAGCATGGCACACACAGGCAGCATAGGGCAGGCAGAGTATGGCACACACAGGCAGCATAGGGCAAGCAGAGTATGGCACACACAGGCAGCATAGGGCAAGCAGAGTATGGCACACACAGACAGCATAGGACAGGCAGAGTGCTGCCTGTGTGTGCCATACTCTGCTTGCCCTATGCTGCTTGTGGGAGGTGAACCTGGCAGAGGTTTGTTGTGGGAGTTTGTTAGCAGTTGGCAATAGCCATTAAGGTGTGTAATTATATACTGGGGGTTGCTGTGCTATCCACAGGGGAGGAGGAGGCATATGGAATTTAAGGGTATATATTAATATGACATAATATAATTCTTTCAAATATGAATGACGGTTGATATCACCACAGTAAGGACCAAGCATTTGGGATTTTGCTGTGCTACCACCATTGTGATAAAATAGGTGTGGTTTGAAGTGGGTGTGGTTTCAAAAAGGGGAGTGGTCAAAACTGGCTTCCATTAGTGGCCCTCCACCATGTATGCTAGAGGAATTCCGGCACTGCAGAAGTTGGACAGCACTGATGTACACCATACGTCGTTGGCAGCTAAAGGGTTAAATCTAGGACAACCAAAAACATGGCTGCTGACTGTACTGCAAAGGGACAGTTCCCAATCACAGCCTGGCCCAATCAGCAGGAGGGATTTGCTTCTGACCTTGTGACCCTGCTGAAAGAGGTTTGGAGCCAAAAATATATGAACGTGAGGCAGATCTTTCCCAGAAAGGAGAGTAGAAGCAAAGCAGGGACTCTGCACATTACTACTGAGAGCTGCCTGGGATTTCTGTATCTTCCCTGTGAGTTCCTGTGGGTCTGTACACTGTAGAGCAACTACCCATATAGGGAACCCCATAATCAGAGCATAGGGCGTTAGTTAACCCTTCCCATGCAGCTATTTAGTGAATGGGATTAGTGCAGCTGCCTGAGCTATTGTTAGGGGAGTAATCCCTGTAGGATAGTTAGGACTTCAGCCCTGTAGTGAGTTGCTAGCGTGTACACTGGATCTGGGTGTGGGATTACCCATCAGCCCCCGTGGCACCTGCAGTGGATCCTCAGGATACCATTAAGCTTTTCCCTACCCCAGCATCTCAAGCTCAGTGAGAATTAAAGCTGCCAGACTGCTTAAATATAAATATATTGTGGAGATTTAGCTCTTTAGCTAGAAGCAGCAGCTCCTTTTACACAGGTAAGAGACAGGTAAACAGGATTTCAAGCTGAATTCTGGTGGGAATTTATTTAACACAGAAGTTTTGCCAGAATATAAAAGTTCATACAGCTGATATCCAAATATAACAAAGAAGTAGCAGTCTTGCTGAAACAGAAACTGTCCTTCTAGGGGACACACGCAGCCGCACACAGGGAGATTAGTCGCTGCACAACAAATCTCTCTTGTTGCGGGCGACTAATGCCCCGCAATGCCATCCCACCGGCTAGAATGTAAATCGCCGGTGGGATGGCATACGCGGCGCTGCCGATTTGCCTGAAGTTGCCTTGGAGAGGAAACTTCGGCGCGACTTTGGCAAATCGTGGCGCCGCGTATGCCATCCCACCGGGCGATTTACATCTAGCCGTGGGATGGCATTGCGGGCCATTAGTCGCCTGCGACAATGAAGATGTAATTTCAGGTTACACTCAGTCTTTTGTAGAATGTCTGTGCTCTCTCAGAATAGCAACTCCAGTCCCAGATAGGGCAGCAGATAGTAGCTGGGCCTTGCTACTAGGAAACCCACCTTCTTGGGAAAAATTATTCCTCAGGCTCAGAGGTAACTGTGCCACAAACAGTTCTTGTCCCAAACACACTTTTCCCCAAACAGGATAAGTTCCACCCTGCAGCATCAAATTTGCAGTTATGATGATATGAATGTCATATATGTTGGATAACCCAGTTACATTATTGGGTCTGAAATAAATGTATTTTTCTCCCCTATAGAATTGGAACATTCACAAACATCTAGGGATATGCGCAGTCGTGTTTCAGTGACTGTAGGCTTCACACTGCTGTAGGCTGCCAGCACCATATCTCAGAGAAGCAAGCAGGGATCTGGGAATGTAGATATGCAGTAAGTACTTAAACAGAATGCCTTTAGACTTACTTTTAATTTATATTAACCTTTCATTGTCCTTTAAAGGTGGAAAAAGTTCTAAAATGATTTATCTTTGTTTCATTTTTGTACAGCACAGGAACCTGACATTTTACCAGGGGTGTGTAGACTTTTTATATCCACTGTATATATGTGTGTGTAGGGAAATGCCAATTTACACTTTCTCTGAACACACAACCCTGTGACTTTAACCCTTTCACTGACAGCTGTTTTATTCAAAGTGGACATTTATTTTGTATTGCCAGTTTTGAACATTTTGCACTGTTTCACTTTAGGGGCCTTTCCTCGGGGGGACTTTTAGTTTACCCAGGAAAACAATATATCGTTTTTTTCAGGACAACCTAAGCTTTCAAAATATGGAAGACTTTTTGTGTAATTCCAATTCTGTAACAAGATATAGGCTTCTAAATGTCTAAAAAAAAAATGAAATCATATTTCCCATAATATAAACTCGATATTATTTTATGCATGAAAATACTACTGATTTAGAAAGGTTTTATCAAAATTTGTGACATTTTTTTAAAAAATAGCTTCAAAGCTTCCAGTCTATTGTATCTTATCTCCTACAGGTCATTAAGTAACCAAATAAACACCCTAAATATGAACGCCAGGGGCCCACTGAACAGTTTGATGCCCAATATGTATAGGTTTAGCTAAGTATGTTGCATGTAGGGGCCCCAATGTGAACATACCCCCATATGTACTGTTATTTTTGCATTTCAGCTTCTGCAAAATCAACACATTTACATGCTTTCTGGGGTGAGCGTGCTTTTTACTAGCTTTATCCCACATAAAGTCATTTATTGTTGGAAAGTACACATTCCCCCGAATCTAAAATGGGGTACCCATGTCATTCTACTCCAAAGTACCAAGCTGCACAGCTTTCCTAAGTTTGCCGATTTTTATGACATTTCCAAAAATCACCTCAAAACTTCCACTATGCAGCATCTATACGTCATTAGGTACCAAGATAAAACACCCCAAATATGAACCCCAGAGGCTCTAGGCCTGAACAGTTTTGATGCCCACTGTACATAGCTTTATCAAAGCACATGGCACTTAGAGACCCCCAAATATACCTTGTGCCACACTAATTTCATGGCTTATCTTTACCTAAGTCATAAACACACGGCAGTTTTATGAGGGGTAGAAGCTGCAGAAATGTAGGGTGACCCCCGAAAACCATATATTTTTGGAAAGTACACATTCTGACAAATCCAACATGGGGAAAGAGTCCTTTCTACACCAAAGTACCAATCTGCAGAGCTTTCCTAAAGTTAGTGGTTTTAATGATTTTTCTGAAAAAGGTCTAAAATTGTTGCAATTTGCCACATTTATCTTACAACATTTCTTACATATAATGACACATCACCCTAAATATGAACGCCAGAGGTCTACTGAACAGTTTGATTCCCAATATGCAAAGATATACCAAAGTCTGTGGGGTATAGAGGCACCCAAATGAAAATAGCGCATAGGAATTTTCTCAGCTGCTAATTCAATTTCTGCAAAGAAAAGCCCAATGAGTGTGTATTATGTGCCGTAACACCCCCTAACTATACAGAAAAACCCAGAAAACATTCTGACAAATCCAACATGGGTAAAGAATCCTTTCTACAACAAAGTACCAATCTGCAAAGCTTTCCTAAAGTTAGCGGTTTTTATGACATTTCAGAAAATCGCCTAAAAATGTTGCAATTTGCCGCATTTATCTCACACAATTTCTTGCGTACAAAGGCAAATCACCCCAAATAGGAACACCAGAGGCCTACTGAACAGTTTGATGCCCAATATGCATAGAAATACCAAAGTCTGCGGTATGTACTGACCCCAAAATGAAAATAGCGCATAAGGATTTTTCGCCTGCCAACTCAGCTTTTGCACACAGAGCCCCCTGTCAGTGTATTATGTGCCGAAAACCCCCCCTAACTATACACAGACCCCCAGAAAACCATATAGTTTTGCAAAGTACACATTCTGATGAATTCAAAATAGGTAAAGTTATTTTTCTACACCAACGTACCACATGGCAAAGCTACGCTAAAAACAGATTAGGAACAGTTATACAGGGATAAAGATGCGATAAAACCACAAAAATTGTGCAAATCAGTGAAACAACAGAATAAGTCACACGACAGTGTAATTAGTGGTCAGAATATCTGATCCAATAGTCACGCTGTCAAAATAAACAATTTTTGGGGAATAGAAACTAAAAAAAAATGGTAAAATGAAAAAAAAAAAGTGTTGAGAGTGTGTATGAGTGTATATATGTGCTAAATTGTGTGCTGTATGTATGTGTAAATGCAAAAAAATCACTCTTACCTGTTCTGAAGCAGGGATCACTTGCCTGTTCCTCCATGCAGCAGTCCTGGGAGCAGGAAGTCAGTGGGCAGCGGCGCTGGGGGGGAAGGAGGAACCAGGGCAAGCAGCAGACATGATGCAATCACGTCTGCTGCTTGGAGTTCAGTCCTGTGATGATCGCATTGCAGGACTGACATGACAGCCCCCCTAGCTCATTGCCCAAGGGGCCGTCATCGCTAGAAACTCTGTGCAAAGGCGACACATGCTGTCTCTCCAGAGAGAATCTTTATCTGCCAAATGACGTACGGCGCATGTTCTTGGCAGATAAACCCTTTTTCTGCAAGCATGTACACCAGTGCTGTCCAACTGGCGGCCCGCAACCCCCCTCTGTGTGGCCCCCCACCTAACTGGCCCCCTGCATGGTTCTCACCTCAGATTCAGGCTGTAATCCTCCTGTATTGTTTAAAAATGTAATCCCCTGTGTTGTTCACACCTTTTAATCCCTGCATTGTTCACCCCCTGCAGTGTTCACACCTCAGGCTCAGGCTGTAATCACCCACATTGTTCACCTGTTCACACCTCAGACATAGGTACTATAGGTACTGCCTGGACTATGCCTGGACTATGCTGCCTGTGTTTATGGCACACAGAGGGAGCATAGGACAGGCAGAGTATGGCACACACAGGCAGCATAGGGCAGGCAGAGTATGGCACACAGAGGCAGCATAGGGCAGGCAGAGTATGGCACACACAGGCAGCATAGGGCAGGCAGAGTATGGCACACACAGGCAGGGTAGGGCAGGCAGAGTATGGCACACACAGGCAGGGTAGGGCAGGCAGAGTATGACACACACAGGCAGGGTAGGGCAGGCAGAGTATGACACACACAGGCAGGGTAGGGCAGGCAGAGCATGGCACACAGAAGCAGCATAGGGCAGGCAGAGTATGGCACACACAGGCAGGGTAGGGCAGGCAGAGTATGACACACACAGGCAGGGTAGGGCAGGCAGAGCATGGCACACACAGGCAGGGTAGGGCAGGCAGAGCATGGCACACACAGGCAGCATAGGGCAGGCAGAGTATGGCACACACAGGCAGGGTAGGGCAGGCAGAGCATGGCACACAGAAGCAGCATAGGGCAGGCAGAGTATGGCACACACAGGCAGGGTAGGGCAGGCAGAGTATGACACACACAGGCAGGGTAGGGCAGGCAGAGCATGGCACACACAGGCAGGGTAGGGCAGGCAGAGCATGGCACACACAGGCAGCATAGGGCAGGCAGAGTATGGCACACACAGGCAGCATAGGGCAAGCAGAGTATGGCACACACAGGCAGCATAGGGCAAGCAGAGTATGGCACACACAGACAGCATAGGACAGGCAGAGTGCTGCCTGTGTGTGCCATACTCTGCTTGCCCTATGCTGCTTGTGGGAGGTGAACCTGGCAGAGGTTTGTTGTGGGAGTTTGTTAGCAGTTGGCAATAGCCATTAAGGTGTGTAATTATATACTGGGGGTTGCTGTGCTATCCACAGGGGAGGAGGAGGCATATGGAATTTAAGGGTATATATTAATATGACATAATATAATTCTTTCAAATATGAATGACGGTTGATATCACCACAGTAAGGACCAAGCATTTGGGATTTTGCTGTGCTACCACCATTGTGATAAAATAGGTGTGGTTTGAAGTGGGTGTGGTTTCAAAAAGGGGAGTGGTCAAAACTGGCTTCCATTAGTGGCCCTCCACCATGTATGCTAGAGGAATTCCGGCACTGCAGAAGTTGGACAGCACTGATGTACACCATACGTCGTTGGCAGCTAAAGGGTTAAATCTAGGACAACCAAAAACATGGCTGCTGACTGTACTGCAAAGGGACAGTTCCCAATCACAGCCTGGCCCAATCAGCAGGAGGGATTTGCTTCTGACCTTGTGACCCTGCTGAAAGAGGTTTGGAGCCAAAAATATATGAACGTGAGGCAGATCTTTCCCAGAAAGGAGAGTAGAAGCAAAGCAGGGACTCTGCACATTACTACTGAGAGCTGCCTGGGATTTCTGTATCTTCCCTGTGAGTTCCTGTGGGTCTGTACACTGTAGAGCAACTACCCATATAGGGAACCCCATAATCAGAGCATAGGGCGTTAGTTAACCCTTCCCATGCAGCTATTTAGTGAATGGGATTAGTGCAGCTGCCTGAGCTATTGTTAGGGGAGTAATCCCTGTAGGATAGTTAGGACTTCAGCCCTGTAGTGAGTTGCTAGCGTGTACACTGGATCTGGGTGTGGGATTACCCATCAGCCCCCGTGGCACCTGCAGTGGATCCTCAGGATACCATTAAGCTTTTCCCTACCCCAGCATCTCAAGCTCAGTGAGAATTAAAGCTGCCAGACTGCTTAAATATAAATATATTGTGGAGATTTAGCTCTTTAGCTAGAAGCAGCAGCTCCTTTTACACAGGTAAGAGACAGGTAAACAGGATTTCAAGCTGAATTCTGGTGGGAATTTATTTAACACAGAAGTTTTGCCAGAATATAAAAGTTCATACAGCTGATATCCAAATATAACAAAGAAGTAGCAGTCTTGCTGAAACAGAAACTGTCCTTCTAGGGGACACACGCAGCCGCACACAGGGAGATTAGTCGCTGCACAACAAATCTCTCTTGTTGCGGGCGACTAATGCCCCGCAATGCCATCCCACCGGCTAGAATGTAAATCGCCGGTGGGATGGCATACGCGGCGCTGCGATTTGCCGAAGTTGCCTTGAGAGGAAACTTCGGGCGACTTTGGCAAATCGTGGCGCCGCGTATGCCATCCCACCGGCGATTTACATTCTAGCCGGTGGGATGGCATTGCGGGGCATTAGTCGCCTGCGACAATGAAGATGTAATTTCAGGTTACACTCAGTCTTTTGTAGAATGTCTGTGCTCTCTCAGAAATAGCAACTCAGTCCCAGATAGGGCAGCAGATAGTAGCTGGGCCTTGCTACTAGGAAACCCACCTCTTGGGAAAAATTATTCCTCAGGCTCAGAGGTAACTGTGCCACAAACAGTTCTTGTCCCAAACACACTTTTCCCCAAACAGGATAAGTTCCACCCTGCAGCATCAAATTTGCAGTTATGATGATATGAATGTCATATATGTTGGATAACCCAGTTACATTATTGGGTCTGAAATAAATGTATTTTTCTCCCCTATAGAATTGGAACATTCACAAACATCTAGGGATATGCGCAGTCGTGTTTATGTAATCGGTGCCAGCTTTATATTGATTTGCTTTGGGTGCATTTGCCTTCTATTGAGGAGCCTTTGTAAGTATTTATTGCAGCTTGATGGTTGCACCTTTTTTTTCCAGACAAGCAGCAACAACAAAATACTTGAGTGACATAATCTACGCCAGAAAGCACTCCCACTGTATGTGTGTATATATATATATATATATATATATATATATATATATATATATATATATTTGCAACAAGTGACAGCACTCACGGGATTTACCTCTTAGTGAAAAAATAGCAGAGAGTAAATTCTTACAAGGCTTTTATTGATCCGACGTTTCAGTTCCTTCCTGGAACTTTCATCAGGGAGACCAACACACAGTGAACACAAACACTTTAAACGTGCAAATTGGCACCAACGACCGTTGCTAGGCAACCATAGTGTAACCAGAAGTGTATGAAAAGATTAAAAGAAAACAGAAAAAGCTCAGAGTAAAACAGAAGCCATAAGAGCACAAGGGAGAAATAAAATTTAGCACTGAAGGCTGTTAGGAGACACACATAAGGACACCTAAATGCTCTTACCGGTCCCCATATACGGCCCTTCCGAAGCCCAATGGTAATCGTAGGTGCAGGCTGAAACTGACTTTAAGGATTATAATAAGGATCCCTCAGACTGGCTCTCTGCACATAGGAAACTGGGATGCTATAGGTGCCCAGACTGTGTGACATGCCGCTGTTTACTTTCTGGGCCAGACTTTCCTCACCCGCATACGGGTAGAAGAATTAAAATCAGACACCGGTTGTCCTGCACTTCGAGCTACGTTATCTATATTATCACCTGCCCGTGTGGACTATATTATGTTGGCAAGACTATAAACATGTTAAAAGAAAGAATTGGGAACCATCGGTCAGCAATCAGTAAAGCCCTTAAAGAGGGTACGTCCATCCAACCGGTGGCCAGACACTTTGTGCAACAACGCCACCCTCCGCCTACATTCAAATGTAAGGCAAACGATCACCAACCCCCCTTGATGCGAGGTGGGGACAGGGATTTGGCTCTGCTTCGAAGAGAATCCAAATGGATACATATATTGGATTGTGTAGCCCCCAGGGGCTTGAATGAGACACTACCACTGGGCTGCTTCATATAGTGCCCTGCGAACTGTTCTACTGATACTATGTTGCTACCTTTTTGCTCACATTTGTGATGTAACATTTTCTTTTCCTGCCATGTGTATTCTTTGTTTCTTTTTCCACTCTGCATTGCTATTGTTGCACTAACGCTGTGTGATTATGAGACTCACTATACCTTATGCTCCTCTACCAGCCCTTATAACAAAAATCCCCCTGGGTGTTTGGCGCGTTTGTAACACAGGGCAATTGGCATACCCTGTTCGGTTCTCGTCCTGCTCTTTGAGGTTACACTTATGACTGCCCGCCCTGGGCAGGTATCTGATACCCCGCGTGGGGTAGTCCCGTGCTTAGTGCCACTGTCTGCAAACCCCCCCCCCCCCCGCCGCTCTGCTCTCCTCCTCTTTGGTGCACATCCTCCCTATGGGCCACCTGTATCGCTTTTGGGAGGATCTCGGTCTAAGGATGTTGGCCCGTGATCTCCTCTTGGGCGCCAGGGGCACCACCGTTACCTTGCTCGGGCAAGAGGGAATGTTAAGCACAGCCGCTAGACAGAGCGGTAATATGAGAGCCTGTGACAGCCGCGTCTTGTGCCTGGTTGCTAGGCAACACGGCTGCACGAGTGAGCCAACCTACGAGCGGGCATTATGGTTGCGTTTCGCTTCACTGTGGCTGGTACGTCTACATGGATATCTCATGATAAGGGTACCTCGCCGGTTATGTTCTGTTTCAGCCTGCACCTACGATTACCATTGGGCTTCGGAAGGGCCGTATATGGGGACCGGTAAGAGCATTTAGGTGTCCTTATGTGTGTCTCCTAACAGCCTTCAGTGCTAAATTTTATTTCTCCCTTGTGCTTTTGTGGCTTCTGTTTTACTCTGAGCTTTTTCTCTTTTCTTTTAATCTTTTCTTACACTTCTGGTTACACTATGGTTGCCTAGCAACGGTCGTTAGCGCCAATTTGCACGTTTAAAGCGTTTGTGTTCACTGTGTGTTGGTCTCCCTGATGAAAGTTCCAGGAAGGAACTGAAACGTCGGATCAATAAAAGCCTTGTAAGAATTTACTCTCTCTGCTATTTTTTCACTAAGAGGTAAATCCCGTGAGTGCTGTCACTTGTTGCAACTATTGCTATTATTTTGCACTGGCACCCGGGTCGTAACCCCTTTCGTATGGTGTGCTGCCTATGTTTGGACTATATATATATATATATAATATAATATAATGGCGGGAAACATCGGTATATGAGGTGTAATGTAGCAAAACATACATGAAAAACATATGTGGTTTAACCAGAAAAAACATACGTCCCCAAAAGCGCATATCACACATAGATAAAATAAAACAAATCCATAGAATTGCGGCTCAGTATTTAGTTTAGACAAAAGTTTGTGGTTGTAAAATAAACAAGGGCAGAACCAAGACGCTATCCCCGTTTATACTGGGGGGGCGTCGGGTGCTTTATATACGAGGGGAGCACACATATTCCTCCGATCAGACAACTGTAGTTACTATTGTACGTGCTGTTACAGTATGTCCAGATGCTATGTTCTATCATTTACACTGAGGACACAGATCTTGGTTCTGCCCTTGTTTATTCAACAACCCCAAACTTTTGTCTAAACTAAATACTGAGCCGCAATTCTATGGATTTGTTTTATTGTTTTATCTATGTGTGATATGCGCTTTTGGGGACAGATGTTGATGTTTTCACGTATGTTTTTTCTGGTTAAACCATGTATGTTTTGCTACGTTACACGTCATCTATACACGTCACATACCGACATTTCCCGCCATTGTTTGTATTTAAGCTTGTTTTATTGTTATGTATGTAACTTTGAGAAAGGCTGCAAGAGCAGCCGAAACATCAGTTCTGTTACACATTTAATAAATCAAATTATTCATTCGTAAGTCCTGTGTGAAGCGGTACTATTTTTTGTTCAAGTGTCTAAGAAGTAACCTAGGACTGCACCCAGGCATTTAAAGACAATTTATCGTGAGTGCCGACCACCCTTTCTTTTTATTTATATATATATATATATAAAATGTAGAGTAGGTCGGCACTCACGATAACTCAGCACTGAACGCCTGGGTGCAGTCCTCAACGCATAGATAATCGATCAAAAGATGGCCGCTCCACACAGGACTTATCACGTAATTCAATAGTTTATTGAAGAACAATGAAGAACTGACGTTTCGGCTACTCCTGTAGCCTTTATCAAAGTTAACACACACACAAAAAAAATAGACTTAAATACCCAGTGCGGCGGGAAACACAGGACTGTGACTTAAACATGACGTGTTGGCATTGCTATATATAAATTATATACACAACAAAGTGAAGATCAATAAAGTGTCAAACGAAAACCGAAAATCATTCTACATAAAATACAAATAAATTAATATACGAGAAATATTCATTGTTTCATTTTGTTCGTGTGATAAACACCAGTCATTATAACTGTCCGTAACAATTCCCTGTAGTATCGGTTGGCCAAATGCATAATATTGTGTATACTTCGAGTTCATTTTGTGCTAAAATCTTATAATCTAGAGAATAATATATAATCCATCAAAAATTTATAAAATTTCAGAGAACCAAATGGTTAGCGTCTTGTACGTTGAACCAGCGACGGAATCACCGGACAGCAAGGTTCTGTATACATACACACCACTTGACAGAAAGTTAGCGATCGTGCACATATCAGTAAGACCAGGGTATGGAAAAAAGACTACATTAATCTTAATAAATAGTATCCCAATTTGAAGGAGAAGGTTTAGTTACCTTGAAATTAGCGCACCAAATGGGAGATAGGCAGAAAGGTAAATCTCATTTTACAGCACTGCGGCTGCCAGAGTCAGGAGTTTAGGACACCCTTCGTAGTTAAAAGTTACAAAGTTATAAAGCCTTACGGGGGAGGGTTCCATGTGGCTCCTTTTACAGCGCTGCGGCTGCAAGAGTCAGGGGCTTAGGTCACCCTTAATGATTCAAGATAATAAATGCCGTTTTGAGTCCCCTGCCGATGTCAACTAGGTGTCCCTCCTTTACAGTAACTGCGACTGCTAAAATTAGGAGGGAAGAACACCAACTCGGCTCTGTGGGGAAAAGACCTTCCCAGGTACTAGTACACTGCATTGCCAAAAAAATATAATTAAGAAATGAATCAAATTGAAAAATAAAATAAAAGGTAACTATAAGCCACTTCAAAGTACCAATTTGAGAACATTATCAATAAAGGTGTCATGTCCACACCCTGGTCAAGGATATGAGAAAAAGAAAACTTGGATACTAGTAAATCAAAACACCCCACCGTGTATAGATACGATAGCCTAACAAGCCCAAGTAAAGGGAGACAGTGTGACAAAGTGAAGCGCTGTAAATAAAAGTGTAACAAAGTAGAAATAGAATTAAACCTGAGGGACAACATTGTTACATTTGAGTTCCTTCAGGGATGTAAAATCAAAGGCACATGGCAGGTATTGTTTTTCCATAGAGACATAAAGCACGGTGCCGAAATTGTTAGCAATATTGAATAATCCAGTCCATAATAACCAAACGGAATTAGTATTAGAGACACAACCAACAGACCGAAAAGGTTCCCTTCAGCTGCATTAATTCTTGCTGTAAAGTCATGACATTAAGGTAAGTAAAAAGGTGAATACGAAACTAATTCATTGAGACCCATCGGATTCAATGTATTTAACCTGTGGATCCAGCGAAGTTCTAATTGAAGTAATAGCTTTTCTCGATTGCCACCTCGTGTTGGTTGTGGGACATGGTCGATGACCATACTGCGCAGGCTGGCCAATGAGTGTTGATGTTTAAGAAAATGGTGTGCCAGAGGAGTATCTGCTTTTCCACTGTCAAGGGCCAACCTAATAGCCGATCGATGATTGGCCATGCGGTCGCGAAAAGTAGTGATAGTCTTCCTGATTTAGAATAAGCCACAGGGACATTTAATAAAATATATAATGAATTTAGACGTGCAGGTCAATCTGCGCTTGATATGAATAGCTTTGCGGATGGTTAAAGCTGGACCCAGTCATGAGGTTCCCACAAGTAGTGCATGAAGGGCACTTATAGCAACCCAGTTTAGTAGTGTGTAACCTGGTGGACGATTTTTCTGCCTGGTAGCAGTGTGATGGGTCTGTTTTGACTAGCAAATCCCTCAGGCTTTTACCACGTCTGTACGCAATACGTGGGGGGATTCTGAAACTAGGAGGTAAGGTTTTATCTCTTGCTAATACAGACCAGTGGTTGAAAATAGATTGTATAAATGGTTGCTTGTCAGGTGTGTATGTGGTTAAGAATGTCAGTTGGTCCACGTTAGAGCTAGTCCGGTTTGAAGTGTTCTTTTGGAGTAAGATTTGTTGGTTCAGGCACAGCGCCCTGTCTTTACAAGTGAGGAGGTTGTGGCGATCATAGCCTCTTTCACAGAACCGGTCAATGAGTTCATCAAGTTGTCTAATGAGTTGTGTGGGGTGTGAGTTGTTTCTGACCATCCTCACCATCTGTGAATAGGGAATACTCTTCAATAAATGTGGAGGGTGGCAGGAAGTATGATGTAATAAAGTATTACGATCCGTTGCCTTCCTGTATGTGGTAGTATGTAAAGTAGAGTTGACCAATGTGAGGGACAAATCCAGGAAGGAGATTTTTTGTGCATCTAGATCAGCCGTAAAACGAATCGTAGGCAATGTATTTAAATCTTCGTCCATCTGTGAAAATTCCCCCGTGGTACCAGTCCATACCAAAAACAGATCGTCAATAAAGCGAAAAAGTTTATGGATGTGAACTCCATGCTTCGGAAGGATGTAGGTCTGTTCATAGTAAGTCATAAATAAATTAGCAAATGAGGGTGCAATGTTGGACCCCATGCTGGTGCCACTCAGCTGGAGGAAATATGATTTTTCAAACTTAAAGTAATTGAGGGTTAAACAGAACTGTAGAAGTTGGATCAAAAACTCGGTGGGTGGTCTGCGTGAATCCGGGTTATTTGTGAGGGCTTCTCTTACCACATTGAGGCCCTCGGTGGTCGGGATAACTGTATATAGAGAGGAGACATCCATAGTGGCTAAACTGGCATTTGGGGGGAGTGGAGTGGACTGAAGAATTTTGTTAAGAAAGTCACCCGAGTCCCTAATGTACGAGGGAGAATTCTGTACTAGGGGCTGTAAGTAGTGGTCCAGAAATATGGCCAGTGGTTGTAGGATAGACCCACTTGCACTAACAATCGGGCGACCTGGTGGTTGTTGTTGTATTTTTATGTATTTTGGGTAGCGTATATAGGATGGGACATATTGGAAAATCTTGGCTTACATAATTAAAGGTAACGTCAAATATGATCCCCATGGTCAGCCCCATCTCTAAAAAAACGTCAATATGTTTTTTGAACTCCACTGTAGGGTCTCTAGGTAATTGGCGGTATGTATGTATATCAGTCAATTGTCGGACAATTTCAGCCCTGTAATCTGTAATGTTAGGGTTTTTGGCTAGGCTATGTACTGCTTCCCTTTCACTCCTCTTCAAGTTTGGATAATATCCAGAATGAGGGTATATTTTCTTAGTCTCATCCACCATTAATCGTGTGAATGCCTCTATGGACTTAGGTGTGTTCGTGGGTTCAAATGTACTCGGAGCTCTTGCAGCCGCAGTGCTGTAAAAGGAGCCACATGGAACCCTCCGCCGTAAGGCTGTATAACTTTGTAACTTTTAACTTCGAAGGGTGTCCTAAACTCCTGACTCTGGCAGCCGCAGTGCTGTAAAAGGAGCTTTCTGTCAAGTGGTGTGTATGTATACAGAACCTTGCTGTCCGGTGATTCCGTTGCTGGTTCAACGTACAAGACACTAACCATTTGGTTCTCTGAAATTTTATAAATTTTTGATGGATTATATATTATTCTCTAGATTATAAGATTTTAGCACAAAATTTACTCGAAGTATACACGATATTATGCATTTGGCTAACCGATACTACAGGGAATTGTTACGGACAGTTATAATGACTGGTGTTTATCACACGAACAAAATAAAACAACAATGAATATTTCTCGTATATTAATTTATTTGTATTTTATGTAGAATGATTTTCGGTTTTCGTTTGACACTTTATTGATATTCACTTTGTTGTGTATATAATTTGTATATAGCAATGCCAACACGTCACGTTTACGTCACAGTCCTGTGTTTCCCACCACACTGGGTATTTAAGTCAGTTCTTCATTGTTCTTCAATAAACGATTGAATTTCGTGATAAGTCCTGTGTGGAGCGGTCCATCTTTTGATCGATTATATATATATATATATATATATATATATATATATATATATATATATATATATATAATATATATATTATACACTCCAGGGACCTATTAATCTGGCTTTTCCCAAGCCGCTTTAGGGCTCTGGTACACGGGGAGATTAGTCGCCCGCGGCAAAACTCCCTGCTCGCGGGCGACTAATCTCCCCGAGTTGCCTTCCCTCTGCCATCCCACCGGCGAACATGTAAGTCGCCGGCGGGATGGCAGACGCGGCGGGGCGATTTCGCGCAAATCGCCGAAAAAGACTCGCGAGGCTTTTTCGGCGATTTCCCGAAATCGCCCCGCCGCGTCTGCCATCCCGCCGGCGACTTACATGTTCGCCGGTGGGATGGCAGAGGGAAGGCAACTCGGGGAGATTAGTCGCCCGCGAGCAGGGAGTTTTGCCGCGGGCGACTAATCTCCCCGTGTACCAGAGCCCTTAAAGAAATCGGTGCTACTTTGTGCACACCATTTTGTGGGCACCGTTAGTACGGCAAGCTTTGTATCACCCCAAAATCTTGTGTATGTGTTTATTTCATGTTTAAATGATTCCCTTTTCTCTGTAATAATAAAACAGTACCTGTACTTGATCCCAACTAAGATATAATTACCCCTTATTGGGGGCAGAACAGCCCTATTGGGTTTATTTAATGGTTAAATGATTCCCTTTTCTCTGTAATAATAAAACAGTACCTGTACTTGATCCCAACTAAGATATAATTACCCCTTATTGGGGGCAGAACAACCCTATTGGGTTTATTTCATGTTTAAATTATTCCCTTTTCTCTGTAATAATAAAACAGTACCTGCACTTGATCCCAACTAAGATATAATTACCCCTTATTGGGGGCAGAACAGCCCTATTGGGTTTATTTAATGGTTAAATTATTCCCTTTTCTCTGTAATAATAAAACAGTACCTGTACTTGATCCCAACTAAGATATAATTACCCCTTATTGGGGGCAGAACAGCCCTATTGGGTTTATTTAATGGTTAAATTATTCCCTTTTCTCTGTAATAATAAAACAGTACCTGCACTTGATCCCAACTAAGATATAATTACCCCTTATTGGGGGCAGAACAGCCCTATTGGGTTTATTTAATGGTTAAATGATTCCCTTTTCTCTGTAATAATAAAACAGTACCTGTACTTGATCCCAACTAAGATATAATTACCCCTTATTGGGGCAGAACGGCCCTATTGGGTTTATTTAATGGTTAAATTATTCCCTTTTCTCTGTAATAATAAAACAGTACCTGTACTTGATCCCAACTAAGATATAATTACCCCTTATTGGGGGCAGAACAGCCCTATTGGGTTTATTTCATGGTTAAATGATTCCCTTTTCTCTGTAATAATAAAACAGTACCTGTACTTGATCCCAACTAAGATATAATTACCCCTTATTGGGGGCAGAACAGCCCTATTGGGTTTATTTCATGGTTAAGCCTGTTAGGCTTACTAACAGGCTGGTGGCTGACTGAATCAACTGCTTTTTCAATTCAACAAAAAAAAGGGATAAGTATTTTTTATTAACTTTATTCAGAATCATTGTGTTTTCTAACTGTTGGGTTTAAATTTTTTCAAAAGTATTTGCTCTTTTTGGTGCCAATTTACAAAGTTTGGTTAACTATAAGGCTTACAGCAGGTTTGCCAGAGTTACATTCCTTTGTAATTACCCTCAGTTTGAGGGGGTGGGGTTTGATTAGTTCACCTTAACAGACTGTATAAATAGAACCACAGGCACTCCAGTGGAGCTTGCTCTGGTGGTAGGTGCTCTATAAGTGATTGCTCTTTAAGTGGGGCTCTGTAAGTGGAGTTATAAACACAGGAGTTAGTGGGGCTCTGTAAGTGGAGTTATAATCACAGGAGTTAGTGGGGGCTCTGTAAGTGGAGTTATAAACACAGGAGTTAGTGGGTGCTCTGTAAGTGGAGTTATAATCACAGGAGTTAGTGGGTGCTCTGTAAGTGGAGTTATAATCACAGGAGTTAGTGGGGCTCTGTAAGTGGAGTTATAAACACAGGAGTTAGTGGGTGCTCTGTAAGTGGAGTTATAATCACAGGAGTTAGTGGGGCTCTGTAAGTGGAGTTATAAACACAGGAGTTAGTGGGGCTCTGTAAGTGGAGTTATAAACACAGGAGTTAGTGGGGCTCTGTAAGTGGAGTTATAAACACAGGAGTTAGTGGGGCTCTGTAAGTGGAGTTATAATCACAGGAGTTAGTGGGGCTCTGTAAGTGGAGTTATAATCACAGGAGTTAGTGGGGCTCTGTAAGTGGAGTTATAATCACAGGAGTTAGTGGGTCTGTAAGTGGAGTTATAATCACAGGAGTTAGTGGGGCTCTGTAAGTGGAGTTATAATCACAGGAGTTAGTGGGGCTCTGTAAGTGGAGTTATAATCACAGGAGTTAGTGGGTCTGTAAGTGGAGTTATAATCACAGGAGTTAGTGGGGCTCTGTAAGTGGAGTTATAATCACAGGAGTTAGTGGGGCTCTGTAAGTGGAGTTATAATCACAGGAGTTAGTGGGGCTCTGTAAGTGGAGTTATAATCACAGGAGTTAGTGGGGCTCTGTAAGTGGAGTTATAAACACAGGAGTTAGTGGGGCTCTGTAAGTGGAGTTATAAACACAGGAGTTAGTGGGGCTCTGTAAGTGGAGTTATAATCACAGGAGTTAGTGGGTCTGTAAGTGGAGTTATAATCACAGGAGTTAGTGGGGCTCTGTAAGTGGAGTTATAATCACAGGAGTTAGTGGGGCTCTGTAAGTGGAGTTATAATCACAGGAGTTAGTGGGTCTGTAAGTGGAGTTATAATCACAGGAGTTAGTGGGGCTCTGTAAGTGGAGTTATAATCACAGGAGTTAGTGGGGCTCTGTAAGTGGAGTTATAATCACAGGAGTTAGTGGGTCTGTAAGTGGAGTTATAATCACAGGAGTTAGTGGGGCTCTGTAAGTGGAGTTATAATCACAGGAGTTAGTGGGGCTCTGTAAGTGGAGTTATAATCACAGGAGTTAGTGGGGCTCTGTAAGTGGAGTTATAATCACAGGAGTTAGTGGGGCTCTGTAAGTGGAGTTATAAACACAGGAGTTAGTGGGGCTCTGTAAGTGGAGTTATAAACACAGGAGTTAGTGGGGCTCTGTAAGTGGAGTTATAATCACAGGAGTTAGTGGGTCTGTAAGTGGAGTTATAATCACAGGAGTTAGTGGGGCTCTGTAAGTGGAGTTATAAACACAGGAGTTAGTGGGGCTCTGTAAGTGGAGTTATAATCACAGGAGTTAGTGGGGCTCTGTAAGTGGAGTTATAAACACAGGAGTTACAAACTAAAGGAGTTAAAACAAGGTAAAAAAAAAAAAAAAAAATTGTGTTTATTTTAAAGCCTTTTTCACCAATTTTTGTTTAACTGTTTCTGTAACTGGGAGAATGAGTGGTAGCAACATTGAAGGTATGACACAGTGCACAGCCTGCCGCATGTATGCAGTTGTGGAACAACAGTTCCAAAGTGCATACCTCTGTTGTGGATGTGAGCGAATTGCCACTTTAGAGGCTCGCGTTAGAGCTCTAGAGGAACAAGTTGCAATACTGCGTTCTATTAACAATCTTGAGAGGGGTCTCTTGTTAACTGAACAAGAACTAGCGGGGTCAGATAGTAGGGGGGGAGGGGAGCAGCAAAAGGATAAGGCAGTAAGCTGGGTGACAGTTAGAAAATCTAGTGTGGGGAAAAGAAAAAGGGAGGCTGCTCCAGGGTTTGCGCATCCCAACAGATTTGCCAGATTGTGTGAGGAAGATGGGAGTGTGAACTCTGGACTGGCGGTTCTAGATGGGACTGATCTCTCTAACAGCCGGGAGACCAGTTTCTCTAGTAGTGGTGGGGAGGAGAGCAGAGCTAGGCCTAAACAGATGGTGGTTATAGGGGATTCGATCATTAGGAAAGTGGACAGGGTAATCTGTCAAGCGGATCGCTTCAACCGGACAGTTTGCTGTCTTCCTGGTGCCAGGGTTCGGCACGTGGTTGATCGGGTTGACACATTATTGGGAGGGGCTGGGCATGACCCGGCTGTCTTGGTACATATCGGTACTAACGACAAAATGAACAGTAGGAGGGGGGACCTTAAAGAGTGAGTTCAGGGATCTAGGCTCTAAGATTAAGCAAAGGTCCTCCAATGTAATTTTTTCGGAAATTTTGCCGGTGCCGCGTGCTAGTTTAGGGAGACAGCGGGAGCTTAGGGCGCTAAATGCGTGGCTATAGTCTTGGTGTAGGAAGGAAGGGTTTGGGTTCCTAGAGCACTGGGCTGACTTTTCTTTGGGGTACAATCTATACAGCCCTGACGGATTGCACCTCAATGGAAGGGGGTCTACTGTGCTAGGGGAGAGAATGGTTAAGAGGCTGGAGGAGTGTTTAAACTAGACAAGGGGGGGGTTGGTAAGCTAGATTCTTATGGGAGAGCTAGTGTAGACGGGGCAGTGGGACCAGTAAAGGGTTGTGGGGGAGGAGTGAGGGGGGCATATAGTTTATCAGATAAGGAGCTTCCATTGTTACAAGGGAAACAGACTAATTTTCACCTTAGCTCTAACTGTCCTTTAGCTAATGTAAGCATCAGAGGGAGAAGTATTAATCTCCGCTGCATGCTGGGTAATGCGCGTAGCTTGTCGGGTAAATTAGGGGAGCTGCAGGCTATTGCATGTATTGAAAATTATGATTTAATTGGTATCACTGAGACCTGGTGGGATGAAAAATGCGACTGGGCTGCAAATTTAAATGGGTATACACTTTTTAGGAGGGACAGAGAGATTAAAAAGGGTGGAGGGGTTTGTCTTTACGTAAAGTCAGATTTAAAGCCATGTAATAAAGACATTACCAATGAAAACGTTGAATCTCTTTGGGTAGAAATTTCAGTAGGGCTGAAGGTCACAAAGAAAATGATCATTGGTGTATGCTATAAACCACCCCGTATAGATGAGGGGGATGAGGCCCAGCTACTTTTGGAAATGGAGGAGGCTTCAAAATTGGGTCAAGTTGTTATTATGGGGGACTTTAATTATCCGGACATTGACTGGAGTAATGGGGGGGCTAAGTCAGAAAAAGCTAGTAGGTTTGTAAATATGCTAAATGACAACTTTTTATTTCAGGCGGTTCAAGCACCCACTAGGAATGACTCTATTTTGGACCTGGTAATATTTAATAATACTGAACTTATCTCTAACATTTGTGTGGGGGGGGGGGGCATTTGGGGAACAGTGATCACAACATGGTCTCCTTTGAGATAATGCTGCAGAGACAGCTCTATAAGGGAGTAACTAAATCGCTCAATTTTAGACGTGCAGACTTTGCCAGTATAAGGGCATCTCTGCAATGTGTCAACTGGGAAAGGCTTTTCATGGGGTTAGACACAGAAGGAAAATGGAACATCTTTAAAACATTGCTTTGCAGGTATACACAGCAGTATATTCCCCTTGTAAGCAAGGAGAGGCATCGCAAAGCAAAACCTTTATGGCTGAACAAAAGAGTTAGGATCGAGGTTGGTAAGAAAAAACGTGCTTTTAGGGCATTCAAGTTAGCTGGGACAGCGGAAACTTTCATCAGGTACAAGGAAGCAAATAAAGCAGCAAAAAAGCTATCAAGCAGCTAAAATAGAAATGGAAAGGGATATTGCAGCTAGGAGTAAAAAGAATCCTAAATTATTTTTTAATTATGTGAATAGTAAAAAAATGAAGCAAGAAGGGGTGGGAACTTTATTATCACGGGGGGGTACGTTGGTTGATGAAAACGGGGAAAAAGCAGAAATTTTGAACTCTCATTTTTCATCTGTCTATACATCTGAGGAGCCAGATAATGAAGGCTTCCCTTGTAATATGCCCAGTGCTAGTAATTTAGCTACTGACGCGTGGGTCACTCAGGAGGAAATTCAAAAGAGACTTGAACATGTAAAGGTAAACAAAGGTCCAGGGCCGGATGGGATTCATCCCAGGGTATTAAATGAGCTGAGCGCTGTGATTGCCAAACCTCTTCACTTCATTTTTCAGGATTCGTTGAGGTTTGGCATGGTGCCAAGAGACTGGCGGATTGCTAATGTGGTGCCGTTATTTAAAAAGGGATCCCGTTCTCAGCCTGAAAACTATAGGCCTGTTAGTCTGACATCAGTAGTAGGAAAACTTTTGGAAGGGGTAATAAGGGATAGGGTACTTGAATACATTGCAGTTCACAATACTATTAGTTTGTGCCAGCATGGTTTTATGTGTAACAGATCTTGCCAGACTAATTTAGTTGCCTTTTATGAGGAGGTGAGTAGGAACCTTGATGCTGGAATGGCAGTTGATGTCATCTACTTGGACTTTGCTAAAGCGTTTGATACAGTACCTCACAGAAGGTTAATGATCAAATTGAGGAATATTGGCCTAGAACATAATATTTGTAATTGGATAGAGAACTGGCTGAAGGATAGAGTACAAAGAGTGGGGTAAATGGAACATTTTCTAATTGGGCCAGTGTGGTTAGTGGGTACCGCAGGGGTCAGTCCTTGGGCCTTTGCTTTTTAACTTGTTTATTAATGACCTGGAGGAGGGCATAGAGAGTACTGTTTCTATTTTTGCTGATGACACTAAATTGGGCAAAACTATAAGTTCCATGCAGGATTCTGCCGCTTTGCAGAGAGATTTGACAAAATTGGAAAACTGGGCAGCAAACTGGGAAATGAGGTTCAATGTTGATAAGTGCAAAGTTATGCACTTTGGTAGAAATAATATAAACGCAAACTATCTACTGAATGGTAGTGTGTTGGGGGCATCCTTAATGGAGAAGGATCTAGGGGTTTTTGTAGATCACAAGTTGTCCAATTCCAGGCAGTGTCATTCTGTGGCTACTAAAGCAAATAAAGTGCTGTCTTGTATAAAAAAGGGCATTGACTCAAGGGATGAGAACATAATTTTGCCCCTTTATAGGTCCCTGGTAAGGCCTCACCTTGAGTATGGGGGCAGTTTTGGGCTCCAGTCCTTAAGAAGGATATTAATGAGCTGGAGAGAGTGCAGAGACTGCAACTAAACTGGTAAAGGGGATGGAAGGGTTAAACTATGAGGTTAGACTGTCGAGGTTGGGGTTGTTTTCTCTGGAAAAGAGGCGCTTGCGAGGGGACATGATTATTCTGTACAAGTACATTAGAGGGGATTATAGGCAGATGGGGGATGTTCTTTTTTCCCATAAAAACAATCAGTGCACCAGAGGCCCCCCCTATAGATTAGAGGAAAGGAGCTTCCATTTGAAGCAGCGTAGGGGGTTCCTCACGGTGAGGGCAGGGAGGTTGGGGAATGCCCTTCCTAGTGATGGGGTAATGGAAGATTCTGTTAATGCCTTTAAGAGGGGCCTGGATGAGTTTTTGAACAAGCAGAATATCCAAGGCTATTGTGGTACTAATATCTACAGTTAGTATTACTGGTTGTATATATATAGTTTATGTATGTGAGTGTATAGATTGGTTAGTATAGGTTGTGTGCTGGGTTTACTCGGATGGGTTGAACTTGATGGACAATGGTCTTTTTTCAACCCTATGTAACTATGTAAATGATTCCCTTTTCTCTGTAATAATAAAACAGTACCTGTACTTGATCCCAACTAAGATATAATTACCCCTTATTGGGGCAGAACAGCCCTATTGGGTTTATTTAATGGTTAAATGATTCCCTTTTCTCTGTAATAATAAAACAGTACCTGTACTTGATCCCAACTAAGATATAATTACCCCTTATTGGGGGCAGAACAGCCCTATTGGGTTTATTTAATGGTTAAATGATTCCCTTTTCTCTGTAATAATAAAACAGTACCTGTACTTGATCCCAACTAAGATATAATTACCCCTTATTGGGGCAGAACAGCCCTATTGGGTTTATTTAATGGTTAAATGATTCCCTTTTCTCTGTAATAATAAAACAGTACCTGTACTTGATCCCAACTAAGATATAATTACCCCTTATTGGGGGCAGAACAGCCCTATTGGGTTTATTTCATGGTTAAATGATTCCCTTTTTCTCTGTAATAATAAAACAGTACCTGTACTTGATCCCAACTAAGATATAATTACCCCTTATTGGGGGCAGAACAATCCTATTAGGTTTAATTAATGGTTAAATGCTTAATTAGTAGACTTGAGGTATGGAGATCCAACTTACAGAAAAACTCCAGAGAGAAAACTCTCCTGAGAATTCTGGATAACAGGTCCCATACCTGTACACCTAATTTTTGCACTTTGCACCCTGCCATATGCATCTTAAATAAGGCCCAAAGACACTTGTTAGATATTATATTTCATTGCCATTTTGCATCAAGCCACCTTGACAAACCTACTACTCAACTTTCATCCATCAGTTGCAGGGCCGGAACTAGGGGTAGGCAGAAGAGGCAGCTGCCTAGGGCGCAATGATTGGGGGGCGCCAGGCAGCAGCCTCTCCTGCCTACCCCTAGTACAGTTTTGCGTCGTGCCGCATCGCACACCACGTCGCGCCCCGCCCCCTGGTGCAGGGGCAAGGTAGCCAACCGGATTGCCTAGGGCGCCCGGTCAGCTCGGCCCGCCCCTGATCAGTTGCTAATATCATCTGTTGCCTCTGCAGAAGCGCTTCTGGCGACACAGCCCAAGCCGGGTAAGTAACTGCACAACCACTGTGCCTGGCTATGTGCTTTTATGTACATTTTGCTGTGTGCTGTTGCTCTGCAAAAAAAAGCCACTGTATAAATAAGCTGTAGCAAACACCCCAGCTGTACCAGTGCAGGAACGGCTGCCCCCGGGGCTACACAGCGGGGTATTTATATAAACTATAGTAGGGTTTCTGTAGCAAACACCCCAGCTGTACCAGTGCAGGAATGACTGCCCCCGGGGCTACACAGCGGGGTATTTATATAAACTATAGTAGGGTTTCTGTAGCAAACACCCCAGCTGTACCGGTGCAGGAATGGCTGCCCCCGGGGCTACACAGCGGGGTATTTATATAAACTATAGTAGGGTTTCTGTAGCAAACACCCCAGCTGTACCAGTGCAGGAACGGCTGCCCCCGGGGCTACACAGCGGGGTATTTATATAAACTATAGTAGGGTTTCTGTAGCAAACACACCAGCTGTACCAGTGCAGGAACGGCTGCCCCCGGGGCTACACAGCGGGGTATTTATATAAACTATAGTAGGGTTTCTGTAGCAAACACCCCAGCTGTACCAGTGCAGGAATGGCTGCCCCCGGGGCTACACAGCGGGGGTATTTATATAAACTATAGTAGGGTTTCTGTAGCAAACACCCCAGCTGTACCAGTGCAGGAATGGCTGCCCCCGGGGCTACACAGCGGGGTATTTATATAAACTATAGTAGGGTTTCTGTAGCAAACACCCCAGCTGTACCAGTGCAGGAATGGCTGCCCCCGGGGCTACACAGCGGGGTATTTATATAAACTATAGTAGGGTTTCTGTAGCAAACACCCCAGCTGTACCAGTGCAGGAACGGCTGCCCCCGGGGCTACACAGCGGGGTATTTATATAAACTATAGTAGGGTTTCTGTAGCAAACACCCCAGCTGTACCAGTGCAGGAATGGCTGCCCCCGGGGCTACACAGCGGGGTATTTATATAAACTATAGTAGGGTTTCTGTAGCAAACACCCCAGCTGTACCAGTGCAGGAATGGCTGCCCCTGGGGCTACACAGCGGGGGTATTTATATAAACTATAGTAGGGTTTCTGTAGCAAACACCCCAGCTGTACCAGTGCAGGAATGGCTGCCCCTGGGGCTACACAGCGGGGGTATTTATATAAACTATAGTAGGGTTTCTGTAGCAAACACCCCAGCTGTACCAGTGCAGGAACGGCTGCCCCCGGGGCTACACAGCGGGGTATTTATATAAACTATAGTAGGGTTTCTGTAGCAAACACCCCAGCTGTACCAGTGCAGGAACGGCTGCCCCCGGGGCTACACAGCGGGGTATTTATATAAACTATAGTAGGGTTTCTGTAGCAAACACCCCAGCTGTACCAGTGCAGGAATGGCTGCCCCCGGGGCTACACAGCGGGGTATTTATATAAAATATAGTAGGGTTTCTGTAGCAAACACCCCAGCTGTACCAGTGCAGGAATGGCTGCCCCCGGGGCTACACAGCAGGGTATTTATATAAACTATAGTAGGGTTTCTGTAGCAAACACCCCAGCTGTACCAGTGCAGGAATGGCTGCCCCCGGGGCTACACAGCGGGGGTATTTATATAAACTATAGTAGGGTTTCTGTAGCAAACACCCCAGCTGTACCAGTGCAGGAATGGCTGCCCCCGGGCCTACACAGCGGGGTATTTATATAAACTATAGTAGGGTTTCTGTAGCAAACACCCCAGCTGTACCAGTGCAGGAATGGCTGCCCCCGGGGCTACACAGCGGGGTATTTATATAAACTATAGTAGGGTTTCTGTAGCAAACACCCCAGCTGTACCAGTGCAGGAATGGCTGCCCCCGGGGCTACACAGCGGGGTATTTATATAAACTATAGTAGGGTTTCTGTAGCAAACACCCCAGCTGTACCAGTGCAGGAATGGCTGCCCCCGGGGCTACACAGCAGGGTATTTATATAAACTATAGTAGGGTTTCTGTAGCAAACACCCCAGCTGTACCAGTGCAGGAATGGCTGCCCCCGGGGCTACACAGCGGGGGTATTTATATAAACTATAGTAGGGTTTCTGTAGCAAACACCCCAGCTGTACCAGTGCAGGAATGGCTGCCCCCGGGGCTACACAGCGGGGTATTTATATAAACTATAGTAGGGTTTCTGTAGCAAACACCCCAGCTGTACCAGTGCAGGAATGGCTGCCCCCGGGCCTACACAGCGGGGTATTTATATAAACTATAGTAGGGTTTCTGTAGCAAACACCCCAGCTGTACCAGTGCAGGAATGGCTGCCCCCGGGGCTACACAGCGGGGGTATTTATATAAACTATAGTAGGGTTTCTGTAGCAAACACCCCAGCTGTACCAGTGCAGGAACGGCTGCCCCCAGGGCTACACAGCGGGGGTATTTATATAAACTATAGTAGGGTTTCTGTAGCAAACACCCCAGCTGTACCAGTGCAGGAATGGCTGCCCCCGGGCTACACAGCGGGGTATTTATATAAACTATAGTAGGGTTTCTGTAGCAAACACCCCAGCTGTACCAGTGCAGGAATGGCTGCCCCCGGGGCTACACAGCGGGGTATTTATATAAACTATAGTAGGGTTTCTGTAGCAAACACCCCAGCTGTACCAGTGCAGGAATGGCTGCCCCCGGGGCTACACAGCGGGGGTATTTATATAAACTATAGTAGGGTTTCTGTAGCAAACACCCCAGCTGTACCAGTGCAGGAATGGCTGCCCCCGGGGCTACACAGCGGGGTATTTATATAAACTATAGTAGGGTTTCTGTAGCAAACACCCCAGCTGTACCAGTGCAGGAATGGCTGCCCCCGGGCCTACACAGCGGGGTATTTATATAAACTATAGTAGGGTTTCTGTAGCAAACACCCCAGCTGTACCAGTGCAGGAATGGCTGCCCCCGGGGCTACACAGCGGGGTATTTATATAAACTATAGTAGGGTTTCTGTAGCAAACACCCCAGCTGTACCAGTGCAGGAACGGCTGCCCCCAGGGCTACACAGCAGCTTACTATACTATAGTAGTCTTTCAAGAGGCAAACACACCAGTTGTAGAAATGCAGGGCAATTGTACATTATATTGTAATTACTTTTATACACTTTCATTTTTTGCTGTTACTGTTCCTTTAAAGGGCATCTAAGCCCAAAAAAATTAATTTGTGTAAAAGTGAAAGTATGTTCACTGTCTGGAACCAGGAGTCTTTCAATCACTCTTTTGTAAATACTTGTAACTGTGAGCATTTTATAAAGAAGACGTTACATTTACAAAGAAATTAGCTAATTCTTTGGGTACTAGAATTGTGCGCACACAGCAGTTTTCCTTTCCCTGTACCTGTTTTCTTTCCTCGTGCTGTAACTCTTCAAGGCAGTAGGGTCAAAGGGTCCTCCATTCACCTTTCTGTAATCTGCAGCTGTCAGCATGATATATTTATGAAAAGTTCACATGGGGTTACGCTAAGGGGCACATTTACTAACCCAAGAACGGGCCGAATGCGTCCGATTTCGTTTTTTTCGTAATGATCGGAATTTTTCGGAAAATTGTCGCGACATTTTCGTAGCCATTGCGCAAAATCTGGCGATTTTTTCGTAGCGTTAAAACTTGCGCGAAAAGTCGCGCCTTTTAAGTTTTAACGCTACGAAAAAATCGCCAGATTTTGCGCAACTTTCGGGATGGCTACGAAAAAGGCGCGACTTTTCGCGCAAGTCGTAATGGCTACGAAAAACTCGCGTTTTTTCGCGCAAATCGTATTGGTAACAAAAAAGTCGAGACAATTTCCGAAAAGTCGTAAAGGCGCCGAAAAAATCACAAAAAATACGAAAAAGTCGCAAAATGTTTGTTTTCCAATCGAAATTTTTCCAATTCGGATTCGGATTCATGGGTTAGTAAATGTGCCCTTAAGTTTTATTGAAACTTAGCAGTAGCTGCTGCATTTCCCACCCTAGGCTTATACTCGAGTCAATAAGTTTATACAGTTTTCTTAGGTAAAATTAGGTACCTGGGCTTATATTCGGATCGGCTTATACTCGAGTATATACGGTAATTGCTTTGCTCAGGAAAAAGATCAGAGGCCACAGATGTCCTTTCCCATCTCCTTCCTGAGCAGAGAAACATCAGAACCCTTCTCTGTTTCCCTTCTGAAGGGATATCTCTGTAGTTACAGGAACTGACCAGCAGGTGGCCGTGATGTTACAAAATTCATTATATTGGCAGTTAAAGGAGTTGTTCACCTTTGAGTTAACTTTTAGTATGTTGTAAAGAGAGTGATATTCTGAGACAATTTGCAATTGGTCTCAATTTTTTAATTTGTGTTTTTTTTAAATATTTCAGGGAGCGGTTTCAGTTAGAGGCCGGTATATGAGTAGGAGTGGACCTGAATAGATAAATAATTAGTAAAAAGTAACTATAACTATAAAATTGTAGCCTCAAAGGGCAACAGTATTTTGGCTTCCGGGGTCAGTGACCCCCATTTTGAAAGTTGGAAAGAGTCAGAGAAAGCAAATGGTTAAAAAAAAATAATAATGGAGACCAGTTAAAAAATTGCTTAGAGTTGGCCTTTCTATAACGTACTTAATATTAACTCAAAGGTGAACCTCCCCTTTAAATAGCTCTGAAACTGGAAAATAATAATGAATGTAAATGGCAAAAGTGCCTGGAACCCCCCCTCCCCCCCCGAGCAATCTTACATTATATTTTTTATAGTTTACTTATCCTTTAACTTAGCAGCAATGCCAGGCCCCGGGCCCCTAAGAATTAGAACAGATATTGGGTTTGTACAGACTCAGTTGTGTAAATAATTCACATGTTTATTCCCAGGAGAGAGTGACACTGTGGGTTCTGGGCAGTGGGTTTCTCACCATTTGTATTTCCAACCTCATTCCCTTGAGTCTCTCCGACCCCCAAACATAAATAACATGATCTCCCCCTTCATTTGCAGAGCGACTCCGGGCGGCACCGGGTAACTGTGAGTAATGGCTCCCCTGTCCTCTTATTTACTGTTACTGCTACAGGGACTTCAGTGCAGCTATGGGGTCCGACAGTCTGTGTTTAGCCAGCGGGTTATTTAGCGGGTTATTCAGCGGGTTATTCAGCGGGTTATTCTGGGGGTTATTCAGCGGGTTATTCAGCGGGTTATTTAGCGGGTTATTCAGCGGGTTATTCAGCGGGTTATTCTGGGGGTTATTCAGCGGGTTATTCAGCGGGTTATTCAGAGGGTTATTCAGCGGGTTATTCTGGGGGTTATTCAGCGGGTTATTCAGCGGGTTATTCAGCGGGTTATTCAGCGGGTTATTCAGCGGGTTATTCAGCGGGTTATTCTGGGGGTTATTCTGGGGGTTATTCTGGGGGTTATTCAGCGGGTTATTCAGCGGGTTATTCAGCGGGTTATTCAGCGGGTTATTCTGGGGGTTATTCAGCGGGTTATTCAGCGGGTTATTCAGAGGGTTATTCAGCGGGTTATTTAGCGGGTTATTTAGCGGGTTATTCAGCGGGTTATTCAGCGGGTTATTCAGCGGGTTATTCAGGGGGTTATTCAGCGGGTTATTCAGCGGGTTATTCAGGGGGTTATTCAGGGGGTTATTCAGGGGGTTATTCAGGGGGTTATTCAGCGGGTTATTCTGGGGGTTATTCTGGGGGTTATTCAGCGGGGTATTCAACGGGTTATTCAGCGGGTTATTCAGCGGGTTATTCAGCGGGTTATTCTGGGGGTTATTCAGCGGGTTATTCTGGGGGTTATTCTGGGGGTTATTCTGGGGGTTATTCAGCGGGTTATTCAGCGGGTTATTCTGGGGGTTATTCTGGGGGTTATTCAGCGGGTTATTCAGCGGGTTATTCAGCGGGTTATTCAGCGGGTTATTCAGCGGGTTATTTAACACTTAGCAATGTTTCCGTTGCAGGCAAACAGAATGTGCGGCAGAGCAAGGAAGGTAAGTGGCTTTAATAGAGAGTACAAGGGCTTTTTAGAAATGTAGTTCTGATAATTAAGAAGTAAATTAGTATTAAAGAGACATTTGAGGCAGCTGATTTCTAATCCTTTCCCTCATACAGATCTCTCATCCTGTTTCTGAAATGAATGGGAGGGTTGGAATTAGGAGTTTGAGCCATAATAGTTTTGCAAGAGGATAATATTATACAGAGTATGTGGGTGTGGGAACAGAATCTCCCAGACACTGGGGCTCAGTGCAGCCCCCCAAGCCCTATATATTACTCATGGTTTGCTTTAGAGCTTTATACATTACTGTGTGTGTATAAGCTGAATAACCCTGCCCCTACACTGGGGCTATATCAGATTATTGTACCTCAGCACTGGGAAAGTGCAACAGCACTGCCAGACTCCAGCCTATCCAGTTGGGGTTAAACACTTACATATTGGGGTTCTTAAATGGATATGTGCATATAGATTTATTGGCTGATTACACAGAATGTGAAGTAATATATTGCTTAATTACATTTCATTGCCTTCATTTACAGTGAATGGAATATGTGCGGCAGGATACACCCCTAATGGCTGTACCTCATCTGATCATGGGACTCATGGCAATGTTCCCTCAGCCCCAGTGAATGGAATATGTGCTGCAGGATACGTTCCCTAATGGCTGTACCCCATCTGATCATGGGACTCATGGCAATGTTCCCTCAGCCCCAGTGAATGGAATATGTGGTGCAGGATACACCCCTAATGGCTGTACCCCATCTGATCATGGGACTCATGGCAATGTTCCCTCAGCCCCAGTGAATGGAATACGTGCTGCAGGATACACCCCTAATGGCTGTACCCCATCTGATCATGGGGTTCAAGGGAAAGGGAAAAATTCTGCAGATCACTCACAAAGTACTGTACAGGTATAAGGGCAAAACGTTTTGCTCTGTAAATCTTTGAACTTTTCCCCATTGCATCCACCTAAGATTAAAGGGATTTGTGTGTTACAGAGGTGGGCACAAAATCATATTCCCCCTATTTTTTATTTTTTTTAAAATAAAATATGGACCAGCTTTCAATGGGGGTAGGGGGGGCACAGCCTATGCACACTGAGGCAGAGGGGATTATCAGACCCCACCATTGCAGCTACTTCTTGCTCTTTAGGGTCAAGGGGAACTATCAGTTACCCCCAGGGGTTCCCCGGGACCCCACAGGTTGCAGTGGGCCATTGCCTGAGTAAGCCCATGAATTTACCTTAATCCCTGACCAGTTAAGAGATGGGAAGTTAACCTGCTAGAAATGTTTCCAGTGACCCAAACCTGCTTATACCCACAGTAGGGCTTCTAATCAGCTGCCCCTTCTTTTGTTGTGTTGTGTAATGAACAAGAAAAAACCTTTCCAAGGGAAACAACCCCAAGGCAAAAAATGTATAGAATTGTCACCACCCCCAGAGTCCTACATATCACTTAACCCCTCACAACAATAGTAGGCAGTGAAGGTGGCCTTGCATGGACTGAATCAGCAGCATATTGGCCTGTGTATGGGGGGGGGGGTCTGTTTATGCACTGGGGTCTGTTTGGAAGGGTAGGACTTGATGGAGTCTTTTAAACCAAAGGTAAATATGTTACTACTGTATGTATGCAACATAGTGCCAGAGTTGCATTATATATATATAACAGAGTTGCATTATGCTGATTAGTGCCTGGCATTATCCCTGTGGCACTGAGTGTATGTAATAAACTCTGTCCCCCATATATAATAAAAGGCACTAAGTTTGCTCAGGAGCAACCATAGCAACCAGTAAATGCTTCCTGCTGATCAGTTGCTATGGGTTCAGGACTGGATGTGTGGTGAGGCCACAAAGGCTCAGGCCTAGGATGGCACAAATTTAGGGGCATCATGCCGCCCCACTGCACCGAAATGTTACCTCCCCCCACTGATTCGTATGTGAGTTTAAATGTCCATTTTTGTGAATGCGCATTTTGTGGTGGTGGTGGGGGGGGGGGGGGGAGGTTCACAAATGCCCATGCCGGGATAATAGCTGATCAGATTCCTTCCCTAAGGCTCATCAGTGTAGTGCAGGGTTTTCTGTTCAGCTGAGGTAGAGCCTTAAGGAATATGTTCCCAGAATCCCTTTGGTCTATTTGCATACGTATGAGGCAGTCTCCTCAACCATTTTGACTTGTTACATAACCCCGTAAAGCTGTTGAGAATAGCAGGATAGCAGGGCAGCCACTAATCAGTTTTAATGCAAAATATCTTGCCTTGCGGGGCTGATTGTGTTACTGTGTGAGTGTCTATAAGTTTGTATGGATGGATGGATATATTTATGAAGTGCTGTTTTTGATGTACTTATTGTGTATGCCGGTTGGTATTGATCAACTATGTGTATATGAATGTGAGAGTATCTTATATACAGAGATACAAAGCCTTTGTGCTTAAATATTTTATGGAGAGCAGAACCATAACTGCAAATGATAAAATTATGAAAAGAATGTGTTTATACTTTATGTACTGGGGCGCATTTGTGCTTAATTTTTGTTTCTCTTCTTGCTCTGAAAAATGTGTCTTTTAAACACAAATTTTCTGTGCTTTACAATGAAATCTGCTGCTATTTATTGGCTAAAGCCTGATCATTCTTAGCAGTGTTACTATGTGTTACTATGGAATAGCTCCCGGGATATTGGGCTCCTTAAGGGTGGATTCACAAACATTGGGGGCACAAGTGCAGTTTACAAAAGCAACCAATAAGCAATTAGCTCTGAACAGCCTACTACAAGTTAGAAAATAAAAGACCTGATTGGTTGCTATGGGTAACTGCACTGGTGCAATTAAGGACCAATGTTTGTTAATCACCCCCCTTGAGTTTACAATAACTGTCTAAAAATGTGCTGGTAATACTTTCCTGACTGAGTACAGAACATTTGTTTTGTATAAATATAGATATTTGAAAGAATACAAATAAAGAAAACAATATCAAAAAAGTTCTATTTATTCTGTGTGTCTGTTCCATTAGGTAAGGGAGAGGGGGGGATGGAATGTGAGTTTGTGGGTCAGTTGGGACAGGGGAGGGAATACAGGGAATTAGCAGCATTAAATACTCACACAATCCCTTCTATGCCCAGTGGCACTGGCTGCACTAACTGCCCCCTGTTATGGTACCTCTGGGTGGGGGGGACACTATGAGAAACCTGGTCAGGGAGGCCACCGAGAGGCTGATGGCAACATTAAAGGAACAGTTCAGTGTAAATACTGGGTAAAATAGACAGACTGCGTGGGAAAAAATTGTAATCTATAAAGGCTGGAGTGGGCAGATGTCTAATATAATAGCCAGAACACTACTTCCTGCTTTCAGCTCTCTAAGCTGTTAGCAGTCAGTAACCAATCAGTGACTTGAGGGGGGGGGGGGGGGCCTATGGGACATAACTGTCAGTTAGTTTGCATTTGAATCTGACCTGTGGGCTCACAAACTAACTGACAGTTATGTCCCATGTGGCCCACCCTAAAGTCATTGACTAACTAACAGCTTAGAGAGCTGAAAGCAGGACATAGAGTTCTGGCTATTATGTTAGACATCTGCCCACCCCAGCCTTTATAGATTGTGCCTGGCCAAACTGAATCTGATCATAAATATCCTGTGACTTTTGGTCACAAATTGAAGAAGATTGGAAAATTCTTTGTGCACGTTTTCTCCATTAAGTAAATAAAGGTTTGGATTTGTTCAAATCCCAAAAACAAGTATTCGGCGCCGCCCCAGGGGAGACACAATGCCGCGCTTGCATAGACACACGTGGGCAATTCATTCAGTGAGAGGCACAGAGTTATGGGAGTTAAAGTGGAAACAGATCGGGGCTGCTCTATGGCGGAACCTCCCTGAATAACCTGAGGGACTGAAGCCTAAATGTTTGGAAACTATAAATATCCCAAGTGCACAAAATGTGCCTCACAGGGTTGTACATAAAGTGTTTTTCACCACTCAAAGCTGCCTGCACCTCCTGGGGGGCCCCATTCTGCCTGTCATCAAATGCTTAGGGCCACACTGTGCCTGTCATTAAATGCTTAGGGCCTCACTGTGCCTGTCATCAAATGCTTAGGGCCTCACTGTGCCTGTCATCAAATGCTTGGGACCACACTGTGCCTGTCATCAAATGCTTGGGACCACACCGTGCCTGTCACAATACACTGGGGGCCACACCGTGCCTGTCACAATACACTGGGGGCCACACTGTGCCTGTCACAATACACTGGGGGCCACACTGTGCCTGTCACAATACACTGGGGCCACACTGTGCCTGTCACAATACACTGGGGCCACACTGTGCCTGTCACAATACACTGGGGCCACACTGTGCCTGTCACAATACACTGGGGCCACACTGTGCCTGTCACAATACACTGGGGCCACACTGTGCCTGTCACAATACACTGGGGCCACACTGTGCCTGTCACAATACACTGGGGCCACACTGTGCCTGTCACAATACACTGGGGGCCACACTGTGCCTGTCACAATACACTGGGGCCACACCGTGCCTGTCACAATACACTGGGGGCCACACCGTGCCTGTCACAATACACTGGGGGCCACACCGTGCCTATCACAATACACTGGGGGCCACACCGTGCCTGTCACAATACACTGGGGGCCACACCGTGCCTGTCACAATACACTGGGGGCCACACCGTGCCTATCACAATACACTGGGGGCCACACCGTGCCTGTCACAATACACTGGGGGCCACACCGTGCCTGTCACAATACACTGGGGGCCACACCGTGCCTGTCACAATACACTGGGGGCCACACCGTGCCTGTCACAATACACTGGGGGCCACACTGTGCCTGTCACAATACACTGGGGGCCACACCGTGCCTGTCACAATACACTGGGGGCCACACCGTGCCTGTCACAATACACTGGGGGCCACACTGTGCCTGTCACAATACACTGGGGCCACACTGTGCCTGTTGTGAAACATCGGGGGGGGGTTAAAAAAAAAAAAACACATGCACACATAGGGGGCAGAGTTACTAACTTTATATTTATCTCCTTTTTATTTTTTTTAAACCACAATTAAACTACACGAATGTCAGGTATTTATCAAAGAACGTCTCGAAAATGTCTCGAAAATGCCCCACCAAAACCCACAACTATACATGCGTATGCGCCATAAATATATATAATTCTCTGCCTATGCGTTTGGGCCTCCATTTTGCAGATGTGTAAAACCTCTATAACAGAAATAAAAAAAATTGTGTGGCCCCTCAATGAGCAATTGGTGCTTAGCTGCTTCCTAGGTTGAATAAACTGTGTGAATACGTAGTCAAGGTGGCTAACATCAGTTTGAAATGAGAGACAAACAAGGGAATTGTATTTTTTATAAAAAAAAAAAAAATGATTTCTGTTATAGATGTTTTACACAATAAGCACATTCTATGGATATATGAGTATGACACGGATTTCAAACTGGAAAAGTCACACATGCATATACTGGCACCTACTGGTGAGAGAGAGAAATTACACTGACTATTTTATATAGTAACACTATGTACCATTGGATTAGTTAATTACATATGATTTGCACTGTGATGGCATTGGATAATGAGTTTCTGCAAATGATGATGTTGCTAGAGTTTTTTTCACATTTTTGTACTATTTAAGTTTGTATTTTTCACTTGCACAATGTCCTTCATAAAGGTCCCAGGAGGGACTGAAACGTTGGAACTTACAGTGAATAAATAGAAGGATTGATGTGTAATGGTGTGCTGGTCCTGTTTAGAGGTATAAATATATATATAATATACATATAAACAGGCACTCACGTCTAAAGTAAAGTCTCTTGTGCCTGGGTGCAGTCCTTTAAATAGAAAGTTTGTGCCGCACTCGCAGGTCTCAATGTGACCAATGAGATTTATTCAAAAATACATCTAACGTTTCAGCCGCCTCCGCAGCCTTTCTCAGAGCAGTAGTGGAACAAAGTGCCCACACCGATAAACACATGTTGGCGCGAAATGTGATGTCACTAAGTGCAAATAAAAAACATTATATCCATTCTATACAAAGAACAAAAAGAAAAAAAAGTGGCTAAATGAAGTGGAGACAATGAAGTCTCCAAAGAAAGAAAAGAAGTGGTAGGAATGGTGGATGTGCCTCCATATAGACGGGTATTGTCGCTCTGTAGGGGCATGAATAAAGTGCTATCAACCTGCGCCCCGGCTGTTTATCAATATATATTAAAATATAATACAGTGTTCAGGGTCCAATGGAAGCACAGATGGTGCACAAGTACGAGCGTCGGAACCTACCTATATGGTGGTCTGAATGTCAGTACTGTGTTCCCGATGGCACCGTGCCCAGCAATTAAACAAAGACATTATGAAGGTTTGGTTGGACATAGCAAACTGTTGTTTATCAATGGCTGGATCATGGGAGAGGCTGTAGCAGAGCCTGTATGGAAGCGCTCAGAATAGAGCAACAAGTATCAGCTGTATACAGTGGTTTGCAAAAGTATTCGGCCCCCTTGAACTTCTCCACATTTTGTCACATTACAGCCACAAACATGAATCAATTTGATTGGAGTGGAAGGAAAATCATACATGATTCCAAACATTTTTTACAAATAAATAACTGCAAAGTGGGGTGTGCGTAATTATTCAGCCCCCTGAGTCAATACTTTGTAGAACCCCCTTTTGCTGCAATTCCAGCTGCCAGGCTTTTAGGGTATGTCCCTACCCGCTTTGCCCATCTACAGACTGAAATCCTTGCCCATTCTTCTTTGCAAAACAGCTCCAGCTCAGTCAGATTAGATGGACAGCCTTTGGGAACAGCAGTTTTCAGATCTTGCCACAGATTCTCCATTGGATTTAGATCTGGACTGTGACTGGGCCAGTCTAACACATGGATATGTTTTGTTTTAAACCATTCCATTGTTGCCCTGGCTTTATGTTTAGGGTCGTTGTCCTGCTGGAAGGTGAACCTCCGCCCCTGTCTCAAGTCTTTTGCAGACTCCAAGAGGTTTTCTTCCAAGATTGCCCTGTATTTGGCTCCATCCATCTTCCCATCAACTCTGACCAGCTTCCCTGTCCCTGCTGAAGAGAAGCCCCCCCAGAGCATGATGCTGCCCCCCCATATGTGACAGTGGGGATGGTGGGTTCAGAGTGATGTGTAGGGTTAGTTTTCCGCCACACATAGCGTTTTGCATTTTGGCCAAAAAGTTCCATTTTGGTCTCATCTGACCAGAGCACCTTCTCCCACATGTTTGCTGTGTCCCCCACATGGCTTGTGGCAAACTGCAAACGGGACTTCTTATGGTTTTCTGTTAACAATGGCTTTCTTCTTGCCACTCTTCCATAAAGGCCAACTTTGTGCAGTGCACGACTAATAGTTGTCAGACAGATTCCCCCACCTGAGCTGTAGATCTCTGCAGCTCCCCCAGAGTCACCATGGGCCTCTTGGCTGCATTTCTGATCAGCGCTCTCCTTGTTCGGCCTGTGAGTTTAGGGGGGGGCCGTGCCTTGGTAGGGTTACAGTTGTGCCATACTCCTTCCATTTCTGAATGATCGGTGGAACAGTGCTCCGTGGGATGTTCAAGGCTTTGGAAATCTTTTTGTAGCCTAAGCCTGCTTTAAATTTCTCAATAACTTTATCCCTGACCTGTCTGGTGTGTTCTTTGGACTTCATGGTGTTGTTGCTCCCAATATTCTCTTAGACACCCTCTGAGGCCGTCACAGAGCAGCTGTATTTGTACTGACATTAGATTACACACAGGTGCACTCTATTTAGTCATTAGCCCTCATCAGGCAATGTCTATGGGCAACTGACTGCACTCAGACCAAAGGGGGCTGAATAATTACGCACACCCCACTTTGCAGTTATTTATTTGTAAAAAATGTTTGGAATCATGTATGATTTTCGTTCCACTTCTCACGTGTACCCCACTTTGTATTGGTCTTTCACGTGGAATTCCAATAAAATTGATTCATGTTTGTGGCTGTAATGTGACAAAATGTGGAAAAGTTCAAGGGGGATGAATACTTTTGCAAGCCACTGTATGTACATATATACACACACATATATGTGTGTGTGTGTATATATATATATATATATATATATATATAATATATATATATATAATATATATGTGTATAACTTATAATCACATATGCACTGCTGATGGCCAGAGATTGACCCGTTTGAATTTGCACATTCACAAGAACATTGGATAATTGTATAATGGTCTGATGATGGGGATTGGGCACATTTCCACTTTGTTGGTTTTGAAAATGTATTTAGAGTTGGTGTGTTCACTGTTGTTTTATCCTTGAGAAAGGTCCTATTGGGGACTGAAACGTTGGATTCTTTTAAAACAATATGTCTAAATAAATGTATGACATTTTTAAAGGGTGTGCCGGTCATAGAATATTTTTTGCTATATGTATGTGCGTGTATGTATGTATATATATATATATATATATATGTATATATATTGTGGTATGGTGACAAAAAGGTCCCCGGTTTCCTGGGGAAAAGTGATTGACAACAGGTATGTTGGGCCACGGATTCTCAGACATTTTTACTGAGGTGAGACCAGCAGTGTTTGGGGCATAGAAACACTTTGTTTCTCTGCAGTTTTTTTAAATTGTTGATCCGGGGCTGGTCTTACTGGGAATCCGCAAGAGCAGGGTGGGTGGATTCCCAAATCCATAGGCCAGGTTTTTCAGGAGGCCCTAGGCCTATTTGTAGTACACCTGAAGCTGTGCAGGGGAGCTGATTAGCCTGTGTGTGTGTGAGAGAGACACGCTGCTGGATTTGCTCAGCTTCAGGAGAAAGAGAAGCATTTATTTTTGTATTAGCCAGGAGGCTTGATATTTCTGTTCCAATTGTTGTTTGATACCCCCTGCGAGGGGAAACTTCTGCAGCCGCTGAAAAATAAACGCGGGCAGGAAGCCCTTACACCAGTCTTGGTGTGTGAAGTTGCCTCATTTGCAGCCTACCAGCGAGTGAACCCCCACAATTGGTGTTTCGGATGCGGGCATCGATTGCCACACGCGGGAGTCGCCTGACCACAGTAAGTCTCCTGTGGGAATTGTGCGGACTGTATATCATATAAGTGATATTTAAAGGGATACTGCCCATAAAAGTTATAATATGGAGGATGTCCTCAAGGCTTTGCTGCAATCCACGGCTACCTTACAAAGGGCCCACCAGGAGAGCCTGGTGCTACAGCAGCAGTCTAACACCAACCAGCAGGAGGCAAATCGTTTGTTGGAAGCCCAGATTACAGCACTGGCACAGGCTGCAGAGAGAGATCGGCAGTTGCAAATTGAGCTGGTAAAACAGCTGACAGCCAAGGTCTCTGGGGATGCTGCTGTGGCCCCTGGAAGTGCACTGCTCCATTCCAGGCAGCAACCTCCTGCGGAGAATGACTGGGCAGGATGATGTGGAGGCTTTCCTCTGTACCTTTGAGAGGACAGCAGAGCAGCAAGCCTGGTCGAGGGAGCAGTGGGCGATGATTGTTGCGCCACTACTAGTGGGGGATGCCCAGAAAGCTTTTTATGATCTGTCCTCCGAGGACGCCAAGGACTATGACAAGTTGAAGTCTGAAATCCTGCAGAGACTGGGGGTAACCACCTCTGTGAGGGCCCAGCGGGTCCACAGTTGGGACTTTAAGGTTAAGGGGTCACCGCGTTCCCAGATGTATGATCTCATTAACCTAGTGAAACGTTGGCTGCAGCCAGACTTGCTTTCCGGACCTCAGGTAGTGGAAAGGGTCACAATGGACCGATACCTGAGAGCCCTTCCCACAGAATTACGGCGGTGGGTGAGCCAATCTGACCCAAATACAGCAGACCAGTTGGTGGAACTGGTGGAGCGATACCTCGCTGCTGAGGACTTCACTACCCGGGCGGTGTCCACCCCGAAGAGGCTGTCTGCAGTTGTCCTACCCAAGAAGTCGGCTACAGTGGAGAGGCCCAGCGCAGAGGACCCCGGGAACCCAGGTTCAGAGTCAACAAGAGGAAGATCTCGCGGAGACAGCCCACGCCAGACCCGCAGAGCTCCCCAGTGCTGGAGGTGCCGAGAGTGGGGACATATTGCCCCAACTGCCCAGCTGATCCAGAACCCATGGAGTGTGGAACAGAGAGGAAGTTGTCTCTGTTCGCTCGACCAGGTCTTGTTGCAGATCCTGAGGTACCTACTTGTGTCGTCCAGATTGGTAAGCGCACTGTGAATGCACTGTTAGACACAGGTAGCTTAGTCACACTGGTAAACACACAGCTCCTGAAAGACTGTCCTTTAACCCAGCGTCAAGTGGGAGTGGTGTGTGTACATGGGGACTGTAAGAAATACCCCACGGCCCTAGTGACTTTTGTGACCTCCGCAGGGACTGTGTGCCATGAAGTGGCAGTGTCTCCCATACTCCTGCACAGTGTAATTTTGGGCAGAGACTTCCCTTTATTTCGAGAACTGTGCCAGGAACAGGTTCCGGAGACTGAGCATGGGGAGGGGAGACTCCACCCAATTGAACTGGATCCTTCTACAGGGACTGTTAATGACAGTAGAATGTCTGGGGGAGAGAAAGTGGGACCACTCGTCTCAGATGTTATTGTAAATGGTACTGATGAGGGGTCAGAAGAAAATGAGTTGTTTCCCTTAGCTGTATTAGTTGGCGAATCTGAAGCAACTGCGGAGACTGTTGAGGAACCTAGCATGCCTGAGCTAGAGGTCTCCCGCGATAACTTTGGAACCGCCCAGCTAAGGGACCCAACACTTACTAAAGCTTGGGAAAATGTCACCATTAATAATGAGAACACAGAAAATCCTGGTGTAGATTGTGTATTTCCTCACCTTGTTGTACAAAATGACTTGCTTTACTATGTGGATAAGATTCAAGGGGAGATTGTGGAACAGCTAGTGGTTCCCCAGCCATATAGGAGAACAGTTCTCAATCTGGCCCATTCTCATCCACTAGGTGGCCACCTAGCATATGAGAAAACCAAAGACCGAGTGTTACAGCGGTTCTTTTGGCCGGGGGTATATGCAGATATAAAGAGCCATTGTGAATCCTGCCCAGAGTGTCAGAAATCTGCTCCAATGCCCCATTTTCGCAGCCCGTTAGTCCCATTGCCAGTAATTGAAATTCCATTTGAGCGTATTGCAATGGACTTGGTAGGGCCACTAATAAAATCTGCTAGGGGGCATCAGTACATTTTGGTAGTCATGGACTATGCCACTCGGTATCCAGAGGCTGTTCCCTTAAGGAACACCTCCTCAAAAACCATTGCCCGAGAGCTGTTCCACATGTTCACCCGTACGGGAATTCCAAAAGAGATACTTACAGATCAGGGGACTCCCTTCATGTCTAGAGTAATGAAGGAGTTGTGCAAGTTTCTCCAAATCAAACAGTTACGCACATCTGTTTATCATCCCCAAACTGACGGGTTGGTAGAAAGGTTCAACAAGACCCTCAAGGGGATGTTAAAAAAAGTGGTTGATAAAGATGGGAGGAATTGGGATTGTTTACTTCCCTATCTTATGTTTGCCATTAGAGAAGTCCCACAGGCCTCTACGGGGTTTTCCCCCTTCGAGTTGTTATATGGGCGCCACCCACGAGGGCTGTTGGACGTGGCAAAGGAGACATGGGAATCTGAATCCACCCCATACAAAAGTGTGGTAGAGCATGTTGCAGACATGCAAGACCGTCTTGCAATGGTCATGCCCCTTGTGAGAGAGCATATGCTTCAGGCCCAGGAAGCTCAAAGCCGGATATATAATAGATCGGCTCGTGTCCGAACTTTCCAGCCTGGGGACAGGGTGTTAGTCTTGGTTCCTACAGTAGAAAGTAAGTTCCTGGCCAAATGGCAGGGCCCTTACGAGATTATAGAGCGCATAGGGGAAGTTAATTATAAGGTGTCCCAACCAGACAGGCGTAAGAAGGAGCAGCTCTATCATGTGAACCTAATTAAGTCCTGGAAAGATAGGGAAGCCCTGTCAGCCTATTCTACAGCTGTAGAGGTAGAAATCCCTCATGTGCCTGAGGTAAAAGTGGCTGAGACCCTCACTAACAGTCAGAAGCAGGAAATGAGAGAATTCCTGATCAGGAATAGACAAATATTCTCAGACCAGCCTGGGCTTACTGAGATAATAAAACATGACATAACTGGACCTGGGGTTAAAGTCAATGTCAGACCTTATAGGATACCCGAGGCCCGACGCCAGGCAGTTGCAGAGGAGATTAAAAAGATGTTGGAGCTGGACGTAATTGAGGAGTCCCATAGTGACTGGTCCAGCCCCATTGTCCTTGTCCCAAAACCGGATGGGAGCATCCGATTTTGCAATGACTTCAGAAAGTTAAATGAGGTCAGCAAGTTTGATGCATATCCTATGCCCCGGGTAGATGAATTGATTGAAAGGCTAGGACAGGCCCGATACATCACCACTCTAGATCTTACCAAGGGGTATTGGCAGGTACCCCTCACCGAAGGGGCGAAAGAGAAGACGGCCTTTTCCACTCCTGAGGGGCAGTGGCAATATAAATGCTTACCGTTTGGCTTACATGGGGCCCCAGCTACGTTTCAGAGAATGATGGATCGCATTCTCAAACCACACAGAGGGTATGCTTCAGCCTACCTGGACGATGTGGTTATCTTTAGCCCGGACTGGGAAAGTCATTTGCCTCGGGTACAAGCGGTCCTTGACTCTATCTGGAAGGCTGGTCTGACCGCAAACCCCAAAAAGTGTGCCATGGGGTTAGAAGAGGCCCGCTATTTGGGGTATGTTATTGGAAGGGGGGTAGTCAAGCCCCAGGTGTCCAAAATTGAGGGAATTCAGCAGTGGCCCCGGCCCAATTCCAAGAAGCAAGTGAGGGCTTTTCTTGGGATAGTGGGGTATTACAGGAGATTTGTCCCCAATTTTGCCTCCCTAGCATCCCCACTTACTGACCTCACAAAAGGGAGTAAAGCTGGAGCAGTTACATGGACCCCAGAGGCAGAGGAAGCCTTTCTAAACCTGAAGGCATCCTTGTGCAGATACCCAGTGCTAATAGCTCCTAATTTCAAGAAAGAGTTCCTTGTACAGACTGATGCCTCTGAGGTTGGGTTAGGGGCTGTTCTGTCACAAGTGGTGAATGGGGAAGAACACCCGGTAGCATACCTAAGTAGGAAACTAACCCCCGCTGAATGCAGGTATGCCATTGTTGAGAGGGAGTGTCTGGCCATCAAGTGGGCATTGGAGAGCCTGAGATATTATCTCTTAGGGAGGCAGTTCAAACTTATCACCGACCATGCCCCACTTAAATGGATGGCCCAAAATAGGGAAAAGAATGCCAGGGTCACCAGGTGGTTCTTATCGCTTCAGAATTTTAAGTTCTCAGTGGAACATAGACCTGGAAAGTTGCAAGGTAATGCAGATGCTCTCTCCAGGGTATATTCGTTGATGGCATGCTGTGCTCAGCCCCACGGGCTTGAGCAGAGGGGGGGGATATGTGGTATGGTGACAAAAAGGTCCCCGGTTTCCTGGGGAAAAGTGATTGACAACAGGTATGTTGGGCCTCGGATTCTCAGACATTTTTACTGAGGTGAGACCAGCAGTGTTTGGGGCATAGAAACACTTTGTTTCTCTGCAGTTTTTTTAAATTGTTGATCCGGGGCTGGTCTTACTGGGAATCCGCAAGAGCAGGGTGGGTGGATTCCCAAATCCATAGGCCAGGTTTTTCAGGAGGCCCTAGGCCTATTTGTAGTACACCTGAAGCTGTGCAGGGGGCTGATGAGCCTGTGTGTGTGTGAGAGAGAGACACGCTGCTGGATTTGCTCAGCTTCAGGAGAAAGAGAAGCATTTATTTTTGTATTAGCCAGGAGGCTTGATATTTCTGTTCCAATTGTTGTTTGATACCCCCTGCGAGGGGAAACTTCTGCAGCCGCTGAAAAATAAACGCGGGCAGGAAGCCCTTACACCAGTCTTGGTGTGTGAAGTTGCCTCATTTGCAGCCTACCAGCGAGTGAACCCCCACAATATGTATATATATATCAAAATAAAACAGCCAGCACCAAGGGTCTTTGTGTTTCAAAAAATCTCTCGTGTATTATAATTGCATGTACATGCAATTATAATACACGAGAGATTTTTTGAAACACAAAGACCCTTGGTGCTGGCTGTTTTATTTTGATATTTATATGATATCCCGTGCACAGGGGCAGCGTGGTGCTGTCGTGTGGACTGTTTTATGTATATATATATATATATATATATATATATATATATATATAAATATAATAACTGGCACAGTTCCAACGGCTAAGAACAGAGAAATATAATTAGTGGTGCAGTTGTACTGCCTGTTACCCATAACTCACAGCAATAACTCCATACAGGCTGCACTGAAAAGCTGTGTATTAATCTGAAACCTGAGGATTAGTGTGGGGCACTGGCACTGCCTTTTAACCTGACTATATCCCTCCCCCCCTTTATCACTTACTGGAACAACATGACTGGGCTTCAGCAGATATTTAGGAGCTGGGGGTTTAGGGGATTATACCTGTCATCTATATATATAATTTATTATCCAATGTTTCTGTTTCACCTGGGGACCTTTCTTAAAGATAAAGCAGTGTTACAAACAATCCCCTTGAATGTCCTCCCCACTTGTGTATTTTCGGCACCAAATGACATAAGTTCATCAAGCTAATCGTTTTTTTTTTTGCAGTCCTTATCTATGTGCTTACGGAGCATTAGCACTCTTCCACCCATAGGTGTCGCTGTAGTGCAGTACAAACAGTGCAAAATTAAATAAATTACTTACAATTTCAAAGTTACTCTCCTGAACTGATACAATGTAACAAAATCCTGCAAAGTGAAAAGACATTCATTTGATCATGTATCACTGGAAATAACTCTCATATCCCCTAAAGATGCGGCCGCAACTTTTTTTTGACACAAGGAATTTTCAGAGTCCAACCATCTTTAAAGGACAAGTTAACCTGGAATATAATTTTTTGCCTACTAAAAGAAAATATGATTCTATGCAACTTTGCAATAATACATTCATTACAAATTTAAAATGGTTTTTGACTTATTTGTACATATAATTGCTATTAGAAGCAGTGTTAGCCTGTCCCTCTCTATTCCCTGCCCTGGGGGCTCCGGCATATGAAACAGTATAACACAAGGCAGCAGCCTGACAGACCTGACTCGCTGGGGGAGACCGAACTTTGCAACATTGTTTATAAAATAACAACCAGGAGATTGGCAAATGCTGCTTTCTATAGCAATTACATTTACACAACTTTTAAAGCACTGAAAATTTTTAATACTTTCACATTGGAAAGTTGCTTATAATTGTGTGCTTTTATTAGGCAAATAAATTTGGGGGTTGACTGCATGTATACTGCTTTTTGATCCTGGAAATCTGTGGATAGAGTGGGACTTCTACACACACACACACACACACATATACATACACACATATAGTACCCTTTTATGGAGACAAAAACAAACTGAACACCGTTCCATGATGATAGTGTTGAGGATCTTTCATTAAGGGGTATTGTCACTATCACAACACTTTCAGTCGCATGTGACACTGGGACCGGGAAACAAGGGGTTACACTCAGCCACCTTAAGTGCAAGTTAGACTAATATCAGATGCCCCCAAACACACCACTGCCCTGAAAAACTATTCACTGCCACCATCTATCATTAACCGGCAATAGAAACCTAATGTAATTATCTCCCTACAACAGGTACTATTCCCTAATACACAAATGCATCATACACTCCCTCTCACTGTAGTTAGGGTTAGCTTCTACTAATTCAATAAGCACTCTAGCAGCCAAAGGGTTAAATTACAGTCAAACACACTCTCCTGCTAGCAGTCAACTAGTTAATAAGCATTTACACAGACAACGTTCCTCCTACACAGACAGTACACTTAGGCCTAAGCAAAAAGATTGTTTTTCTTTCCAATATTAAATATAAAACTCACACATGTAAAATAGTAAATACAATAAAAGGCAATAAAATGAAGAGAAACCCTATGTACGTTACTAAGTAATTCCTTTGTGTCCCCCTGAGGCAAGGGTTGGGAACCTGGGCACACACCCCCAACAGAATTGGTACCCCATGCATGAGGGGGGAGTGTTCAGGAACTTGTCCCTTGGGACCCCCTGTAGAGGGCTGCAATTCTCATGCCAGTTTCTGTCATATAATATTGGCACTTACCAGTACCCAATATTATTATGAAAATATAGTTACATAGTTACATAGGGTTGAAAAAAACCCAGAGTCCATCAAGTTCAACCCATCCAAGTAAACCCATTGCTTTAACCCATACGTGGGAGATCTGAATGATACCAAACATGAGGGGTGTCCAGTCCCCCAGAAACTATCCCACCTAACTGGTGGGTATTGGCAGTCCCTGTTTCCTATCATTAGGAAACACGTGACCTCCTCATAACCAATATGTGATTTATGAGGATGGGACCCCTATAGCAGAGGAGATATGGATCCTTTTCTATAATCCATATTTTTCTCATAGCTTCTCCCCCTTCTTAGGTCCACAGTTCCCTTTCTTTGATCAACAGATCAAAGAAACCAATTGCCCCAGCTTCCCTGCCCAAATAGCTGGCTCCGAATTGTCTTCTAACCCTGATAAGTGTGTAACCTTCCCACAGTCCCTTGTTGCATATTTAATTAAAGGTCTGTGTGTGAGCCTGAGACCTGATGTTGGTAGTGTTTAACCCTTTACAATGCCAGGGCAATAATGCCCAGCCATGACAGGTATAATCCCCTAAACCCCCAGCTCCTAAATATCTGCTGAAGCCCAGTCATGTTGTTCCAGTAAGTGATAAAGGGGGGGAGGGATATAGTCAGGTTAAAAGGCAGTGCCAGTGCCCCACACTAATCCTCAGGCTTTAGATTAATACACAGTTTTTCAGTGCAGCCTGTATGGAGTTATTGCTGGGAGTTATGGGTAACAGACAGTACAACTGCACCGCTAATTATATTTCTCTTTTTTTAGCCATTGGAACTGTGCCGGTTATTTCACCAATTACCGATGGAGCTGTTTCTTGTGAGTCCCGTGATTGGCATCCAAAACCTCATCTGACATGGACTGATAACGAGGGAAACAAAATAAACTCCTCTATGGTGAAAGTGTTGAGAGATGAGAATAACTTATATTATATCATCAGTTTTATCCAGCAACCAAGTGCTTCAAACATCACTTGCACTGTCTCCAATTCTATAAACCACAGCAATGATTCCAGGCAGATCAGAGGTGAGAATCTTCTTAATTTGCCTTATTAAGTGTTACTAATTGCCTTAGTAGCTTGAGTTGCCCAAGGCCCCCATATGCTTCTGTCCCAGAATTCAGACACATGATGATATGCCCGTTGGGTTTAATGGATCTCTTGGCCTATTAACCCTGTGTTATTTAAATGGGAAAACGCCGGCAAATAATTGCAATAAAATGATATGATAAAATATATCAGAAAATAAACTTCATTTTCTTTGCAGAAATGTTATTTATAAGATAATTATAAATTCACTGGATGTTTGTGCAGGGCATTACATTTGCAGTTATTATTGATATTCATATAATTATATGTTTTATAACCCAGTCACAATAATGAGTCTTAAACAAATGTATTTGTTTCCCCTGTAGGATTGGAACATTCACAAACCTCAAGGGATACTCACAGTCACTTTCATGTAATCAGTGCCAGCTTTATATTGATTTTCATTGTGTGCATTTGCCTTCTATTGATGTGTCTTGGTAAGTAAAGAGATTTCTTGCAGCCTGATTGCACCTTCTTGAATTTCATTTTCTCAGCTGGAATTTATTATTCAAAAAGGAAACCGATTTGAATGTAATTTCTCCCTGCCATTAAGAGCAGCTGTACCTTCTTATAAAGGAAGTAGGTAATAACAAACACATAGGTGTAATATTTATATTATTAATATTATTTAAATTATTATATTATTAATATTTATATTATTATTATATTATTTTTGTAAGTGGGTTTTGATAGTTTATACCCAAGGGATGCAGAAAGCTTGGCTGGGGGGAGTTGGGAAACTGCTGCCACATAGTGAAAAAGGAAGCCCTGGTAAAGGCTGTTACTTGTACCATGCTTATTATTGGGGAACACACAAGCAGCTGTTGATTTGCGGGAGAGAAAGTGAAGGAAGGAGAAGGCCAGGCCAGGAGAGGATCAAACAAAGCTGCCGCCTCAGAGAGGAGGTTTAAAACGTGCCCTGATCTCATCTAATTGATATTTTTACACATAATATTGCTTCAATAATAGATGTAACGTGGCCATACACAGCCAGACTGGCATCTGTTTGACCAAACAATAACATATTATGGTGATTGTCCATCCATGGCAGTAGCTAAATAGAATTATGGAAGTGAGCCTTCGCTACATTCACTGTGCCGCGCATCTACCTGCTGAGAAGGGACATCAACATATATTTTATATAAAAATTGAATTTGAAAGTCCTCTATCACCTGACCAAATCTAAATTGAAAACTTTCAAGAAGCTATAAAATAAACTAGAAAGGGAAGTTTGAGAACAAACTTCATGTTGGGTTGAAAAACATGAAGTCACTGAATGGGCTCTGCCCACTTTCTCTAACCTTGGACCTACAGTTATACAGTAAAAACCCCAGTGCAAAGTTTGGGGACCCCGGTTTTAATAGTGTCTGAATGGCAGCAACTTAAATTTCCCCACTGAAAGTCAACGACATCTGATTGGCAGTTGGTGACTCCACCCCCTTTTTCTAACCTGGAACTGCAGTTACCCAGTGACTAACTCTGTGAAGTTTAGGGACCCTATGATTAATGAACGGCAGCAATTAAAATTTAAACCAATAAAAGTCAATAGGTGAATTGTGATTTTTCCAACCTTGAGTCGAAGTCACCCAGTGACAAACAGTGGGCACCCTGGCATAAATAGTGTGAGAATTACAGCATTTTAAATTGAAACCAATAAAATTCAATGGAGGAAATCTGATTGGCTGTTAGTGGCCCAACCCACTTTTCCTATTTTTGAACTGCAGTCCCCCAGTAACCAACTTTGCAAATTTTGGGGACTCATTGTGAGGCTGACAGCATTTTACACTTCACCATTGAAAGTAAATAGATGAAATGTTATTGGTTGTTGGTGGCTCCGCCCACTTTTTTCTAACTTTGAATGGCAAATACCCAGTGACTAACTCTGGAAACTTTAACAACCCTGTAATTAATATTTAAATAATGGCATCAGTTTAAATATAAACCAATGAAATCTAAGGGAGGAAATGGATTGGCTGTTGGTGGCTCCTCCCACTTATTTGGGAACCCTGACATAAATAGTATGAGCAAAGCAACATTTTAAATATAAACCAAAAAAATTCAATAGGTGAAGTCTGATTGGCTGTTGGTGGCTCCACCCACTTTTTAAAACCTAAAAATGCAGTTCCCTAGTGACCCTGGTGTTAATACTGTGAGAATGGCAGCAGGTTGAATTTCCCATTGAAAATCAATAGGTAAAATCTGATTGGCTGTTGTTGGCTCCACCCACTTTTTCTAATTCTGAACTGCAGTTACCCAGTGACTAACTCTGCAAAGTTTGGAGACCTTAGTATTAATATTTAAAGAATGGCCGCAGTTTAAATTTAAACATATGAAGTCTATAGGTGAAATCTAATTGGTTGTTGTTGGCCCCACCCTCTTTTCTAAACTTGGAACATAGTCACCTAGTGACAAACTGCAAAGTTTGGGGACCCTGACATTAAACATGTGAGAATGGCAGCAGTTAAAATTTTCCCACTGAAAACAATGAAAGAAATGTGATTGGCTTTTGGCGGCACCGCCCACTTTTTCTAACCTTGAGTACAAAGTCACGCAGTGACTCTGGCATCAAAACAATAAAATTCAATAGGTGAAATCTGATTGGCTGTTTGTGGCCCCGCCCACTTTTTCAAAACTAAAACTGTAGTCCTCTAGTGACCAACTGTGAAAAGTTTGGGGACCCGGGTGTTAATTCTGTGAGAATGGCAGCAGGTTGAATTTCCCCATTTAGAGTCAATAGGTAAAATCTGATTGGCTGTTGGTGGCTCCACCCACTTACAAAAATACAAATAACCTTAAATGCGTAGTCACCCAGTGTCTGACTATGCAAAGTTTGGGAAGCCTGGCAACAAACCAATAAAAATCAATAGGTGAAATCCGATTGGTTGTTGGTGGCTCCGCCCACTTTTCAAAACTAAAATTGCAGTCCCCTAGTGACCAACTGTGAAAAGTTTGGGGACCCTGGGGTTAATACTGTGAGAATGGCAGCAGGCTGGATTTCCCCATTGAAAGTCAATAGTTAAGTCTGATTGGCTGTTGGTGGCTCCACCCACTTTTTCTTACCTTGAATCACAGTTACTTGGTGCCTAACTCTGCAAAGTTTGGGGACCCCGGTGTTATTACTGTGAGAATGGCAGCAGGTTGGATTTCTGCCAAGTCAATAGGTAAAATCTGATTGGCTGTTCACATCTCCGCCCACTTTTGGGCATCCAGCAATCATCATATTTTCATTCAGGCTGAGCCCATGACTGTGTGATTCAAGTTTGGGGAGTGTAGCCTCAAAGTTGTAAGTTTGGCCACAGTTTCAATTTCCCTATTAAAGTCAATGGATACAATATGATTGGCTGCTGTTGGCCCCTCCCACTTTGCAGGGTTTTTTGTTTTTTTTTTAAAAACCTGAATGAGTAGTCACCCAGTGACTGACTGCAAAGTTTGGAAAATCTGGCATCAAACCAATAAAAATCAATAGGTGAAATTTGATTGGCTGTTGGTGACTCCGCCCACTTTTCAAAACTTAAACTGCAGTCCCCTAGTGACCAAGTGTAAAAAGTTTGGGGACCCCGACGTTATTACTGTGAGACTGGCAGCAGGTTGAATTTCCGCCAAATCAATAGGTAAAATCTGATTGGCGGTTTACAGCTCCGCCCACTTTTGGCCATCCAATAATCATCCTATTTTCATTCAGGCTGACCCCATGACTGTGTGATTCAAGTTTGGGGAGTGTAGCCTCAAAGCTGTAAGATTGGCAGCAGTTTCAATTTCCCCATTAAAGTCAATGATTAAAATTTGATTGGCTGTTGTTGGCCCCTCCCACTTTGGGGTCATCCAACAAATGTTGCTGCTTCATTCGGGGTGACCCCATGATTATGTTATTCAAGTTTGGGGGGTGCAGCTTCAAAGCTGTAAGTGTGGCAGCAGTTTGAAAATCTTCCCTGTCAAAGTCAATGGGAAAATTGGGGGGTTCGGAGCGGCGCCACAAAAAGACGGGGGGCCGGATTGCTTAAAAAAGCACAAGCAACCTGCTCCGCTATAGGGTGAAGAAGTGTGGGGAGTTTGGGTGTTGTACCCCTAAAACTGTAGGACGAGTAGCGTTTAGAAAATGGGGGGTGCTAAGAATAAGAAGAAGAAGAAGAAGAAGCGGAAGAATAAGCTAAAGTCGAAGAACAGTATGTTGGGGTTTTCAACCCAACATAATGAGTACAGACATGTTGTTGAACTGCCTGGATGCCTTCTCTCAATACATTTGCATGTGGTGGTAGTGCATTCACATTTCCAGGCTTTATTTTGCCATAGGGGCTTCCAGAACTGTTCATTAGACATTCATAGTGTGCTACACCAACACCAGGCACAGCATTATATGTGTGCCATGGAATCGCAGCTGGATAGGCCTAAGCATTGCTTTAAGTTTCCGAAGTTGTACTAAGTTGCCTGCAGGGGGAGACTTTGTGCAACTTCAGAAAACCTGAAGCGATGTGTTGGCCTTCCCATCAGTGACTCCATATAGCAAGTGGAAAAGCTTTTCAGGGTGATTAGTATTAAAAAAAAAAAAAAAAAAAAAAAATGCTTTAGTGGCCTCACATTTTTATGCAATAGTTTTGTTCCCCCCACTGAATTAAAGCTGAAAGTCTGCACTTCAACTGCATCTGAGTTGTTTCATTTAAAATTAATTGTTGTAATGTACAGAACCAAAATTAGAAAATTCTGTAAAACTTGTTTCCCTTAGTCTTGGAATTTACAATAACAGTAAGCAGGCAGGCACCATGTTGTGGGCAGTGTTAGTAAGGCAAGCTTTGTATCACCCCAAAATCTTGTGTATGTGCCAGTATGGGGGGCCTGATACCCATGTAATGGCTACACAATTAGCTGGTGAGGAGGGAGGGGAAAGTGGAAGTAATTACCTGCCCCACCTCTATGCCTTACGCTGGGATTTTTACATGCCTTTATAATGGGTATGATTGTTTTAATAAAAAATGAATTTGGGTTTCATGTGTAATTTGGTCACACCCACCAATCCCTTACTACATGTCCACAAAGTACTTGGCAAACCTACTACTCAACTTTCATCCATCAGTTGCTAATATCAGCTCTCTGTTCCCTCTGCAGAAGCGCTTCAGGCGACACAGCCCAAGCCGGGTAAGTAACTGCACAACCACTGTGTCTGGCTACGTGCTTTTATTTTGCTGAGGGTTTCTCCATGTATTGAAAATATTATCAGGATCTCCTAGTTATCTTGGGGTACCTAGAGCTCTGTGCCTAAGCCACATTGTGTGTGGAGACAATATGATTGTTAAGAAAGAGCATAGAAAGTGTATGTTGAGCTTAAATACCCTTTTTCTCCAGCCTGCTGCCCAATCAGACAGAGAGAGAGGGAGCCAGAGTCAAGGAGAATGTACCAGGAATACTTTTATATATACTGACACATTTATGGAACATGTTAGTATTAAATATGTATAGAGTTTTAAATAACATGTCAACCCAGAATATAATTTTTTGCTTAATAAAAAAACATAATTCCAAGGAACCTTCTAATATTAACGTTTCAGTGCTTTAGAGGTTCTGTATAAATGTAATTGCTATAGAAAGCAGCATTTGCTGAACTCCTGGTTGTTACTGTTTAACAATGTTGCAAAGGTCGGTCTCCCCCAGCGAGTCAGGTCTGTCAGGCTGCTGCCTTGTGTTACACTGTTTCATATGCCGGAGCCCCCAGGGCAGGGAATAGGAAAGGACAGACACTGCTTCTAATAGCAATTATATACATATATATATATATATAATATAGATAACTCAACAACCATTATAAATATATAATGAATGTATACTGCAAAGTTGCTTAGAATTTTGTTTTCTTTTATTAGGCAGAAAATTTTATGTTCTGAGTTGACTTGTCCTTTAAAACAGAACATATTAGGTTTGCTTTAATAGGTAAGACTGGCACATGGGATATATTCCCACTGGTGGGAAAACATACGTTGCCTGTTCCTGTAGTTGGACAAAGATTATTTAAAAAAAAAATGTAAATTCACAATGTGGGGATAAATATCAGAAACATATTTTACGTATGAAACCATTTTGGAAAACCCCCATATCTTGGTACCAAATATAGTTTTATGGAGATTTCTGAATAGAACCAAATTTTTTACCACAATGAGTTTTTTTACTCCATATTTCTAGCATAACTGCAGTTGCGAGGGGCCCATGTGTCTGAAGCAATTGACACGTCACATTTTGCACAATTGCATTTTTGACATAAATTGGAGGCAATTGTGGTAAAATAAATTTATGTCGGTTGGGTCATTTCTGGCAGCATGAGACTGATGAGAGGTTAATATGGGTGAGATGATGAGACCGTGGAGCTAACGCTTCAGAGGTGGGGGTACCGCCGGGCTCCCCTGCACCAATAGGCACTGAGTTACATTTGTTTTATTTCCGTGTCCATTATATTGGCCTTATTATGTGAGATTGTAATAAACATGGGATGTGGCTAAATGACTAATGCAAATATTTATATCTAAAACTATTTCCTTTGTTTTCTCCTTGCAGCAATTGGAACCCCACACACAGAAGCTTATTATTCTCCAGCCTGACCTGCTGGTTGATCCAGGGGATGTTGACTGCCCCCTTTATCTGAAGCCTCTTCACTTTGCCTCACAGGGGGAAAACATCTTCCATGACTTCAACCATACCAGTCTCTGCATCAACTTTGTAGGAAGAGTTCATGTCAGTAACCCTGTATTCAGGGGCAATTCTGCCCCAAGCACTGCCCTTAGGTGCCTACCTGATACTGCCCCTTTGTAACCTGCACCAACAGTGCTTGTGCAGCTGAACTCTCAGTTTGCTGATAATATGCAGGGCTGTGGAGTCGGTAGATAAATCCTTGGACTCTGACTCCATAAGGGCCGTGACACACTGGGAGATTCTCTGTTGTCGCAGGCGACTAATCTCCCCGCAATGCCATCCCACTGGCTAGAATGTAAATCACCGGTGGGATGGCATACGCGGTGCTGCGATTTGCTGAAGTTGCCTTGAGAGGAAACTTCGGTGACTTCGGCAAATTGCGCCCTTAGTTTACAGTACCGTGAAACTCTAGGTACCCAAAATTGCTTCCGACTGCACAGCCCACAGCTTTCCCTGTAACAAACCATTTCTGAATATGTAGAAGGAACCTCCTATTTATTATATGGTCCTTTTTATACATAGTTGTCACATCCCCTCTTACATACCTCTTCTCCAGCATAAACAAACCCAACCTGGACAGTTTTTTACCAGCTTAGTTGCTCTCCAAAGATTCTACAAAAGAAAATTCCCTCTTTTAAACAAATCACAGTTTGTCTGTGTATAGCAATATGTTAATCAGGCCAACTATGTCCCATCACCCCTGGTCTGGCCAGTAATCATGTGTGGGGCCCGCACCCACCCCAACTAAGCCCCAGCCCAAGATTCAGAAGTGAGTGGGTTCAGAAGAGATATAAGCGAGGGGCCTCTCCAGGGATTATGCCATCTGATACATTACAATTATATAGGCAATTATATATTTTGTAAAATGTACATATGTATATTTGTATAAACATATAGATGTTTGGTGTATATTTTCTACTTTTGCAAATGAATAATGTATATTTTGTAAATACAGACACTTGGAAGTTTGACATTTTCCCGTTAGCCTGTGTGTATTTCTTCCTTTTGGTTACACAGAGGGGCAGTGAGCAGGGGTCACACTACCCAACACAGGGCAGGTCTCACCGACACACAGTGGGAATGCTGTAATGTACCTTGCACTGGCAAATATCCCCAGAAATCACAGGGCATTTGTTTTTATTTTGATAATCACAGTTCCAGTGTGTAATCTGTACTGTTACAGCGCTACAGAATGCACATATAAGCGCTTTACTACATGCGCTTGTTTAGTGCTGCGCTGATCTGCAGCTTCCCAATCCATTGCACCATTCACCCACCACTCTTCAAAGTAGACACAGCCCGGCCTGACGCTGAGATTGGATACAAGAACCTGTGCCGACCCATATATGGGGGTGAGTTATGTACAGGGATGTCTCAGGCAGGAACTGGGCGAGGGCCCGTGGGTTTCAGCCGTCACTAAGCCGCACACACAATGTTGACCTTTAAGGCCTTTTACAGGAAGTGCCTCCATTTTCTTTCTTTTCTATGATTTCTCCAGTAAGGGCTGATGTTCCTCTGCATCAAATGCCACAACAGTAAATGAACTGTAATACAGGAACAACAGAACTATATGGGACTTTCTCTGGAAGCTAAATTTTAATGTTATATTGGTGTGTGGGCGCCATCTCAGTGCATTGTGCCTGAGTCTGAGCTTTCAGCCAGCGCTACACATTAGAACTGCTTTCAGCTAACCTATTGTTTCTCCTACTCCCATGTAACTGGAGGAGTCCCAAGCCGGACTTGGATTTCTTACTATTGAGTGCTATTCTGATACCTACTGGGAGCTGCTATCTTGCTCCCTTCCCATTGTTCTGCTGATCGGCTGCTGGGGGTGAGGGGGGGATATCACTCCAACTTGCAGCGCAGCAGTAAAGTGTGCCTGAGTCTGAGCTTTCAGAAGGAGCCAGCGCTACACATTAGAACTGCTTTCAGCTAACCTATTGTTTCTCCTACTCCCATGTAACTGGAGGAGTCCCAAGCCGGACTTGGATTTCTTACTATTGAGTGCTATTCTGATACCTATTGGGAGCTGCTATCTTGCTCCCTTCCCATTGTTCTGCTGATCGGCTGCTGGGGGTGAGGGGGGGGATATCACTCTAACTTGCAGCACAGCAGTAAAGTGTGACTGAAGTTTATCAGAGCACTGGTCACATGACCAAGTCACATGGCTGTGGCACTCTGGGAAATGAAGAATATGGCTAGCCCCATGGGGAAAAGAGGGGGGAGGGAATATCACTCCAACTTGCTGTGGCACCCTGGGAAATGAATTCTATGAAGTTGGGCTAGTACTGTAATAACTATAGCTACTTGCTAATGGAAAGGTAAACCAACCCTTTAAATGCCTTTTGAATACCTACCTTCTCCTAGCGCAGGGCCGGAACTAGGGGTAGGCAGAAGAGGCAGCTGCCTAGGGCGCAACGATTGGGGGGCACCAGGCAGCAGCCTCTCCTGCCTACCCCTAGTTAAGTTTTGCGTGGCGCTGCTTTGAATCGCACACCGCACTGCGCCCCCCCGCTCGAACTGCGCATGCGCGTCAGAACAGGGGGGGGGTGCGAAGTAGCGATGCAGGGGCGAGGTAGCCAACCGGGTTGCCTAGGGCGCCCGGTCGGCTCGGCCCGCCCTTGTCCTAGCGTACCTCACACCCCACATTGTGGTTCGGGAGGAGGGTGGCATTTAGGTTTGGGGAGGCTGCCAATAGAATATACATGCGTATGCGCCATAAATATATATTATTCTCTGCCTATGCATTTGAGCCTCCATTTTGCAGATGTGTAAAACATCTATAACAGAAATAAAAAAATTGTGTGGCCCCTCAATGAGCAATTGGTGCTTAGTTGTTTCTATGTTGAAAAACTGTGTGAATACATAGTCAAGGTGGCTAACATCAGTTTGAAATGAGAGACAAACAAGGGAATTGTATTTTTAAAAAAAATATATATATATTTCTGTAATAGATGTTATACACAATAAGCACATTCTATGGATATATGAGTATGAGACGGATTTCAAACTGGAAAACTCACACAAATGTATACTGGCACCTACTGGTGAGAGAGAGAAATTTCACTGACTATTTTATATAGTAACACTATGTACCATTGGATTGGTTAATTATATGATTTGCACTGTGATGGCATTGGATAATGAGTTTCTGCAAATTATGATGTCACTAGAGTTTTTATTCACATTTTTGTACTATTTAAGTTTGTATTTTTCACTTGCACAATGTCCTTGATAAAGGTCCCCGGAGGGACTTAAACGTTGGAACTTACAGTGAATAAATAGAAGAATTGATGTAATATGGTGTGTCCAATGGAAGCACAGATGGTGCACAAGTACGAGCGTCGGAACCTACCTATATGGTGGTCTGAATGTCAGTACTGTGTTCCCGATGGCACCGTGCCCAGCAATTAAACAAAGACATTATGAAGGTTTGGTTGAATATAGCAAACTGTTGTTTATCAATGGCTGGATCATGGGAGAGGCTGTAGCAGAGCCTGTATGGAAGCGCTCAGAATAGAGCAACAAGTATCAGCTGTATAGCTCGCCCGGTTGTTGCCTACAGCTAGGATATCCGGATAGCTGGAGAAATAAAGGAGTAAGTCAATAGTCCAGTTACCGAAAGCAAGATAAGCCCACAGGGGTAGGGGGAGAGTTGGAAGAGGCAGGAGTGAGGGGCCCAGACAGAGAGCAACACACTCCATCAGGCAGCAAGTTACCCAAGCAGATAGAGACATAGTAGCAAATAGAAGGTAACACATTGTACATAATATAAAGTAGCTGCAGAACATATCAGTTTGTTTCAATAGGAACAGAGTAGGTGCATCATTTCAAATAAAAAGAAGCACAGGAATCCAGTCTCTGGTCCCCAATCTAAGCAGATAGAAGCAGAGTAGGAAATCTCTGCTCGGAGCCTGAGACTCAGCGCCCATGTTACACGCCTCCCAACTCTCCTCTGCTTTACGTGGGACAGTTCTGATTAGTGCAGCATGTCCCACTGTGCACATTTGCCCCATTGCCCCCTGTTTGTTATAATTTCCCCCCACACTTGGCTGCATCACATCTCACTCTCACACAGCCACTTACACACGCCGCTCCATAACTTTATACTTTCAGTTTTGTGTCTTCCTTGCACTTTCCCTCACACCCCCTTGTGGTGCTGCCGCCCCAGTGTTACTCCTCCCATTAGCTTTAGTGTCAATGTACAAGTGCAGCACGCTCATTTGTTATTGTAGCTGCTCTGATGGGTGAAAGCTCCGGGAGGAGGGTGCGGGGCAGAGCCAGGAGAGGGGAGGAGCCAGAACAGAACATGTGCATGAAGGTATATTCACAACATTGAAGGTGGAGGGATGGAAAGGGATGGCAGCATCAGGATTGAGCATGGAGGGGGGGGGAGTGCATAGGGAATACATAATGCTGAAAGTTATTTGTGAATTAAAGGCGAAGGAAAGGCTAATAAAGAGTTAATTTCAAGCTGCAGGCTTACCTTCAGTTCTCTCAATAGTGCCCTTAAGTCTCCCCTTATTTCTCCTGTTCAGATGATCAGAAGCCTCATAGGAAAAAACGCTGAGCTGTGTAAAGAAAGTTCCCATAATGCCTCACTCCTGCACAGACACCCAGACCAAGTGTACATGCTCAGTTAGTAAGACTATGAGTCAGCTTCCTGCTGATTGGCTCAGATCCACATTCCTAAGATGGGGGGAGGGAGCAGGAAAGGGGAGAGAGAAGAGAGCTGCGTCTCTTTTGATAGAGGACTCAGTGCAGCGTTTCTGTGAGTGCTTATGGCTGTATTTACACAGACCTTTCTGATAAAGCTTACTGAGTTTTTACCTTTCCTTCTCCTTTAAGCAGAGCTGAAAATCTGTGGCACAGATTGACAAAAATCGGTAATTTTTTACATATGTAGGGATCTTTTTAGATTTGGGCCCTTTAGACTGGGTTCCCCTTTAGACAGGCAAACCAATGGGTGGCCTTGTGGGATATGGACACCTAAGTGCGTTCCTAACTGTTTGTGCCCTTTCCAGGTCAAAAGAGAGTTTCCTATGTAATTCAGCAGTAACCATTAGGTGGCAGTGTGCTGCATAAAAAGGGATCGCACACACACTGAGGTCTTTGGTCCTGGGTCCCCCCTTAGTCAGAGGCTAGCTACAGGATTCAGTTAGATAATTCAGTTAGATGATTTATAGTCACTCTAGGAGTGAGAGGATAGTTAGGGTATCTAGTAAGAGCAGTCTGAAGCCCCTCCGAGGAGATAGTGAGGTTATTACCTCCCGGCATTACTGGCCGGAGTTTGGGTATATCAAGTGGCCAGCTCAGGTGGTAGCTAGGGACCACAGAAAAGGGGAGATTTCCTAAGCGAGAGGGTCTCTTGGGCTGAGTACCGGGGAGAGCCCTAAGAGAGGGTCTCTTGGTGTGAGTACCTAAGCGAGAGGGTCTCCTAGACCTAGAGGAAGTAAGGGGAGAGATACCTGAACCTGCATGTCATAATACTGGATACAATAAAGAAGTTATTTGGTTAATCAGCACTTCCAGTCTCCTGGTCAATTCCTCAAAGAGTGGATCCTCAACTGCCTGGTAAGCAACTACCCCAAGGGGGGTAAGGTCCCGGGAGTTGCAGGGAGTCCATTACATTAGGAGGACTGCACAGAGTAACCCAGAGAAGTTTCCCAGGGAGGGGAGTTACAGTTCAACCTGCCCCTACCCTGGGTGGAGGCACGTCAGTTAACAGTGTACCTGCTCCCCCATATAGGGGGGGCACAGGCAGTGTTGGACTTACCCACCAGGATACCAGGAAAACTCCCGGTGGGCCCAGGGGTCAGTGTCCCCTCCTGCTCCTGACCATTTGGCCTACTACATAGTCATTCCCTAGATCTCATGCAGTAGCAGATGAGGGCTACACATGTAACACTTCATAACTCCCCGAGGTGCTGGCGATGCGCTAAATGGTTTAAACAGCCGCCCCCCCTCCACCCAGGGTTGTTGCCTGGGCAGCATGAAGTTGCATTTATGTAAGCATTTAAACCATGTGCATTCTAATTACTGGGTATGTATGTACCGGTACGGGCACTTATCCCATCTCAGGCCAGAGGATTAGGCCCAAATGCAGCCTGGGATGGGGAATACTGCGGCTGGCACAGAATGCTGGGGTTCCCTCACTGTTATGTAGGTGCTATAGATGGGAGCCCGTGTGTCTGTCTTAAATCATTAGTCTACCTGCAACTAATCTCACCATTCCAACCTTTAAACAGGGGTGTGACTTTGTAAAATTGGTGTGTTATTGGGGGGGGGGACTACAAAGTGGGCGTAGTTAGCGCTATGTTGGGAGGTATGGCGTTACTGCATAGAAGATAAGAGAATCTGGAGAGGCCATTAGAGTATGTTTGGCCACAGCGTCGGATTTCTACGGGGGCGCCCCAAGGCCGCTCCCCTAATCCCCGTCCTGCCACGCGGACAAATGGGTAGAGGTGCCCATTGCTCCATATGGGAGCAAAATTTGAAAATTTGCCTGCGGCGAGCGGCATGCCACCCCTGTGTTTGTGCCACCCTAGGCCCGGGCCTTTGCGGCCTCGCCACAAATCTGTGCCTGTTTGCCCAACTACCCTGCCTTTTGCCCAGTAAGGAACCTAAAGAGTGAGCAGCTGCCGGCTCCTTGTACTGCCATGGTAACAAACCCTGGGGGCCATTACAGATTTCCTGTTTATAATGATTTAAATAGGAATCCAAGGCTTTAACCCACCTTTTCCCTCAGCTTTACATCTATTTCTCCCAAATAACTTCCAGCCGGCAGTTACCAAACAGGTTGGAGCCTACAGTACTGGGGCTGTGCCCTGAGCGCTGCCTGTTCCTATAGCCCCACACACACAGCGCCCCCTACAGTCCGGTATCACTGGGGTTTGCCCGGCCGCTGTGTAACCGGCACTGTATGAGAGAAGGAGCCATAGGAGCCGCCACTGTTTCCTGGTGCAACACAGTGTTCATTAGGCCGGAACGGGTCTGTGTGGTAAAACTAATAACCAAGGGATCGCACCGGCAAGTAATGGCGGGTCACATGACTTCCGGAAAATGCACGGACGGGAAGCGGCCGCACATAAATGGAAACTCGCACCGCTAGGCTCCTCCCATTGTAGCTGAATTTGCCCCGGGGAATAAACTCTGCACTATAGAAAGTAATACATGAGGCAAACGCTAGGAATAATAGTATTTACTGTATAGCCCACTTCGTTTTATCCATGTTTCTGAATTATCGGGTTAGTAACCCTGACTGAGACACAGCACTGACACCCAGTAGCGCGACTCCTCCTTTATTGAAGGGAAAGCAGCAATCTTGCTGAGCCAACTACGCAGTTACAAACTTGTTGCTGAGGCGGGAGGGGGGCTGTATTTGAGACGCTGTAGATGAAGAGGTCAGACTTCGCGGTTGGAAGTGTTGTTGTCGCGCTAATATTTTTACTCTGGGTCTCAGCTGCCGGGTTCGGAAGTGACAGTGTGCCGGTACCGCTGGGCCCCTATACGCACTCACATCTGCTCAGTAAGTGATTCCCTGTCCCACTATTCTCCTTATAACGGGGAGGGGCTGTCAGTCAGACATGGCACAGGGGGTCGGAGTGATAGTGGGTTAGGGGTCGGGGTATATACATTAGGCAATAATATACATTATACAGTATGTGCAGGGAAAGCCAGTGTGAGTGAGTGAGTGAGTGGGGGGGGGGGGTATATACAGTAGGTAATATGTGCCTATGTAGATACAGTATGTGCAGGGAAAGCCAGTGTGAGTGGGGGGGGGGGGGTATATACAGTAGTTAATATGTGCCTATGTAGATACAGTATGTGCAGAGAAAGCCAGTGTGAGTGAGTGAGTGGGGGGGGGGGTATATACAGTAGGTAATATGTGCCTATGTAGATACAGTATGTGCAGAGAAAGCCAGTGTGAGTGAGTGAGTGGGGGGGGGGGTATATACAGTAGGTAATATGTGCCTATGTAGATACAGTATGTGCAGAGAAAGCCAGTGTGAGTGAGTGAGTGGGGGGGGGGTATATACAGTAGGTAATATGTGCCTATGTAGATACAGTATGTGCAGGGAAAGCCAGTGTGAGTGAGTGAGTGGGGGGGGGGTATATACAGTAGGTAATATGTGCCTATGTAGATACAGTAAGTGCAGGGAAAGCCAGTGTGAGTGAGTGGGGGGGGTATATACAGTAGGTAATATGTGCCTATGTAGATACAGTATGTGCAGGGAAAGCCAGTGTGAGTGAGTGGGGGGGTATATACAGTAGGTAATATGTGCCTATGTAGATACAGTATGTGCAGGGAAAGCCAGTGTGAGTGAGTGAGTGGGGGGGTATATACAGTAGGTAATATGTGCCTATGTAGATACAGTATGTGCAGAGAAAGCCAGTGTGAGTGAGTGAGTGGGGGGGGGGGGGTATATACAGTAGGTAATATGTGCCTATGTAGATACAGTATGTGCAGAGAAAGCCAGTGTGAGTGAGTGAGTGGGGGGGGGGTATATACAGTAGGTAATATGTGCCTATGTAGATACAGTATGTGCAGAGAAAGCCAGTGTGAGTGAGTGAGTGGGGGGGGGGGTATATACAGTAGGTAATATGTGCCTATGTAGATACAGTATGTGCAGGGAAAGCCAGTGTGAGTGAGTGAGTGGGGGGGGGGGTATATACAGTAGGTAATATGTGCCTATGTAGATACAGTAAGTGCAGGGAAAGCCAGTGTGAGTGAGTGGGGGGGGGTATATACAGTAGGTAATATGTGCCTATGTAGATACAGTATGTGCAGGGAAAGCCAGTGTGAGTGAGTGAGTGGGGGGGTATATACAGTAGGTAATATGTGCCTATGTAGATACAGTATGTGCAGGGAAAGCCAGTGTGAGTGAGTGAGTGGGGGGGAGGGGTATATACAGTAGGTAATATGTGCCTATGTAGATACAGTATATGCAGGGAAAGCCAGTGTGAGTGAGTGGGGGGGGGGGTATATACAGTAGGTAATATGTGCCTATGTAGATACAGTATGTGCAGGGAAAGCCAGTGTGAGTGAGTGAGTGGGGGGGGAGGGGTATATACAGTAGGTAATATGTGCCTATGTAGATACAGTATATGCAGGGAAAGCCAGTGTGAGTGAGTGGGGGGGGTATATACAGTAGGTAATATGTGCCTATGTAGATACAGTATGTGCAGGGAAAGCCAGTGTGAGTGAGTGGGGGGGGGGTATATACAGTAGGTAATATGTGCCTATGTAGATACAGTAAGTGCAGGGAAAGCCAGTGTGAGTGAGTGGGGGGGGGGGGGGTATATACAGTAGGTAATATGTGCCTATGTAGATACAGTATGTGCAGGGAAAGCCAGTGTGAGTGAGTGAGTGGGGGGGGGGGGTATATACAGTAGGTAATATGTGCCTATGTAGATACAGTATGTGCAGGGAAAGCCAGTGTGAGTGAGTGAGTGAGTGGGGGGGGGGTATATACAGTAGGTAATATGTGCCTATGTAGATACAGTAAGTGCAGGGAAAGCCAGTGTGAGTGAGTGGGGGGGGGGGGCTATATACAGTAGGTAATATGTGCCTATGTAGATACAGTATGTGCAGAGAAAGCCAGTGTGAGTGAGTGAGTGAGTGGGGAGTATATACAGTAGGTAATATGTGCCTATGTAGATACAGTATGTGCAGAGAAAGCCAGTGTGAGTGAGTGAGTGGGGGGGGGTATATACAGTAGGTAATATGTGCCTATGTAGATACAGTATGTGCAGGGGAAGCCAGTGTGAGTGAGTGAGTGGGGGGGGGGGTATATACAGTAGGTAATATGTGCCTATGTAGATACAGTATGTGCAGAGAAAGCCAGTGTGAGTGAGTGAGTGGGGGGGTATATACAGTAGGTAATATGTGCCTATGTAGATACAGTATGTGCAGGGAAAGCCAGTGTGAGTGAGTGGGGGGGGGGTATATACAGTAGGTAATATGTGCCTATGTAGATACAGTATGTGCAGGGAAAGCCAGTGTGAGTGAGTGGGGGGGGTATATACAGTAGGTAATATGTGCCTATGTAGATACAGTATGTGCAGAGAAAGCCAGTGTGAGTGAGTGAGTGGGGGGGGGGTATATACAGTAGGTAATATGTGCCTATGTAGATACAGTATGTGCAGGGAAAGCCAGTGTGAGTGAGTGGGGGGGGTATATACAGTAGGTAATATGTGCCTATGTAGATACAGTATGTGCAGAGAAAGCCAGTGTGAGTGAGTGAGTGGGGGGGGGTATATACAGTAGGTAATATGTGCCTATGTAGATACAGTATGTGCAGGGAAAGCCAGTGTGAGTGAGTGGGGGGGGGGTATATACAGTAGGTTAATATGTGCCTATGTAGATACAGTATGTGCAGAGAAAGCCAGTGTGAGTGAGTGAGTGGGGGGGGGTATATACAGTAGGTAATATGTGCCTATGTAGATACAGTATGTGCAGGGAAAGCCAGTGTGAGTGAGTGAGTGGGGGGGGGGGGGGTATATACAGTAGGTAATATGTGCCTATGTAGATACAGTATGTGCAGGGAAAGCCAGTGTGAGTGAGTGAGTGGGGGGGGGGGTATATACAGTAGGTAATATGTGCCTATGTAGATACAGTATGTGCAGGGGAAGCCAGTGTGAGTGAGTGAGTGGGGGGGGGGTATATACAGTAGGTAATATGTGCCTATGTAGATACAGTATGTGCAGGGAAAGCCAGTGTGAGTGAGTGACGTGGGGGGGGGGGGTTATATACAGTAGGTAATATGTGCCTATGTAGATACAGTATGTGCAGGGGAAGCCAGTGTGAGTGAGTGGAGTGGGGGGGGGTATATACCGTAGGTAATATGTGCCTATGTAGATACAGTATGTGCAGGAAAGCCAGTGTGAGTGAGTGAGTGGGGGGGGGGGGTATATACAGTAGGTAATATGTGCCTATGTAGATACAGTATGTGCAGAGAAAGCCAGTGTGAGTGAGTGAGTGGGGGGGGTATATACAGTAGGTAATAGTGCCTATGTAGATACAGTATGTGCGGAAAGCCAGTGTGAGTGAGTGAGTGGGGGGGTATATACAGTAGGTAATATGTGGCCTATGTAGATACAGTAAGTGCAGGGAAAGCCAGGTGTGAGTGAGTGAGTGGGGGGGGGTATAAATACAGTAGGGTAATATGTGCCTATGTAGATACAGTATGTGCAGGGAAAGCCAGTGTGAGTGAGTGGGGGGGGGGTATATACAGTGGTAATATGTGCCTTGTAGATACAGTATGTGCAGAGAAAGCCAGTGTGAGTGAGTGAGTGGGGGGGGGTATATACAGTAGGTAATTATGTGCCTATGTAGATACAGTATGTGCAGGGAAAGCCAGGTGTGAGTGAGTGAGTGGGGGGGGGGTATATACAGTAGGTAATATGTGCCTATGTTGATACAGGTAAGTGCAGGGAAAGCCAGTGTGAGTGAGTGGGGGGGGGGGGGGTATATTACAGTAGGTAATATGTGCCTATGTAGATACAGTATGTGCAGGAAGCCAGTGTGAGTGAGTGAGTGGGGGGGTATATACAGTAGGTAATATGTGCCTATGTAGATACAGTATGTGCAGGGAAAGCCAGTGTGAGTGAGTGAGTGGGGGGAGGGGGTATATACAGTAGGTAATTATGTGCCTATGTAGATTCAGTATATATGCAGGGAAAGCCAGTGTGAGTGAGTGAGTGGGGGGGTATATACAGTAGGGTAATATGTGCCTATGTAGATACAGTATGTGCAGGGAAAGCCAGTGTGAGTGAGTGGTGGGGGGGGTATATACAGTAGGTAAATATGTGCCTATGTAGATACAGTATGTGCAGGGAAAGCCAGTGTGAGTGAGTGGGGGGGGGTATATACAGTAGGTAATATGTGCCTATGTAGATACAGTAAGTGCAGGGAAAGCCAGTGTGAGTGAGTGGGGGGGGGGGTATATACAGTAGGTAATATGTGCCTATGTAGATACAGTATGTGCAGGGAAAGCCAGTGTGAGTGAGTGAGTGGGGGGGGGTATATACAGTAGGTAATATGTGCCTATGTAGATACAGTATGTGCAGGGAAAGCCAGTGTGAGTGAGTGAGGTGGGGGGTGGGGTATATACAGTAGGTAATATGTGCCTAGTAGATACAGTAATGCAGGGAAAGCCAGTGTGAGTGAGTGGGGGGGGGCTATATACAGTAGGTAATATGTGCCTATGTAGATACAGTATGTGCAGAGAAAGCCAGTGTGAGTGAGTGAGTGAGTGGGGAGTATATACAGTAGGTAATATGTGCCTATGTAGATACAGTATGTGCAGGAGAAAGCCAGTGTGAGTGAGTGAGTGGGGGGGGGTATATACAGTAGGTAATATGTGCCTATGTAGATACAGTATGTGCAGGAGAAGCCAGTGTGAGTGAGTGAGTGGGGGGGGGGTATATACAGTAGGTAATATGTGCCTATGTAGATACAGTATGTGCAGAGAAAGCCAGTGTGAGTGAGTGAGTGGGGGGTATATACAGTAGGTAATATGTGCCTATGTAGATACAGTATGTGCAGGGAAAGCCAGTGTGAGTGAGTGTGGGGGGGGTATATACAGTAGGTAATATGTGCCTATGTAGATACAGTATGTGCAGGGAAAGCCAGTGTGAGTGAGTGTGGGGGGGGGTATATACAGTAGGTAATATGTGCCTATGTAGATACAGTATGTGCAGGGGAAGCCAGTGTGAGTGAGTGAGTGGGGGGGGGGGGTATATACAGTAGGTTAATATGTGCTATGTAGATACAGTATGTGCAGGAAAGCCAGTGAGTGATGTGAGTGGGGGGGTATATACAGTAGGTAATATGTTGCCTATGTAGATACAGTATGTGCAGGGAAAGCCAGTGTGAGTGAGTGAGTGGGGGGGTATATACAGTAGATAATATGTGCCTATGTAGATACAGTATGTGCAGGGGAAAGCCAGTGTGAGTGAGTGGGGGGGGTATATACAGTAGGTAATATTGCCTATGTAGATACAGTATGTGCAGGGAAAGCCAGTGTGAGTGAGTGGTGGGGGGTATATACATAGGTAATATGTGCCTATGTAGATTACAGTATGTGCAGGGAAAGCCAGTGTGAGTGAGTGAGTGGGGGGGGGTATATACAGTAGGTAATATGTGCCTATGTAGATACAGTATGTGCAGGGAAAGCCAGTGTGAGTGAGTGAGTGGGGGGGGGGGGTATATACAGTAGGTAATATGTGCCTATGTAGATACAGTAGTGCAGGGAAAGCCAGTGTGAGTGAGTTGAGTGGGGGGGGGGGGTATATACAGTAGGTAATATGTGCCTATGTAGATACAGTATGTGCAGGGAAGCCAGTGTGAGTGAGTGAGGGGGGGGGGTATATACAGTAGGTAATATGTGCCTATGTAGATACAGTATGTGCAGGGAAAGCCAGTGTTGAGTGTGAGGGGGGGTATATACAGTAGGTAATATGTGCCTATGTAGATACAGTATGTGCAGGGGAAAGCCAGTGTGAGTGAGTGAGTGGGTGGGGGGGTATATACAGTAGGTAATATGTGCCTATGTAGATACAGTATGTGCAGGGAAAGCCAGTGTGAGTGAGTGGGGGGGGTATATACAGTAGGTAATATGTGCCTATGTAGATACAGTATGTGCAGGGAAAGCCAGTGTGAGTGAGTGAGTGAGTGGGGGGTATATACTGTAGGTAATATTTGCCTATGTAGATACAGTATGTGCAGGGAAAGCCAGTGTGAGTGAGTGAGTGGGGGGGTATATACAGTAGGTAATATGTGCCTATGTAGATACAGTATGTGCAGGAAAGCCAGTGTGAGTGAGTGAGTGGGGGGGGGGGTATATACAGTAGGTAATATGTGCCTATGTAGATACAGTATGTGCAGGGAAAGCCAGTGTGAGTGAGTGGGGGGGGGTATATACAGTAGGTAATATGTGCCTATGTAGATACAGTATGTGCAGGGAAAGCCAGTGTGAGTGAGTGAGTGGGGGGGGTATATACAGTAGGTAATATGTGCCTATGTAGATACAGTATGTGCAGGGAAAGCCCCATGTGAGTGAGTGAGTGGGGGGGGTTAATATACAGTAGTAATATGGCTATGTAGATACAGTAAGTGCAGGAAAGCCAGTGTGAGTGAGTGGGGAGTATATCAGTAGGTAATATGTGCCATGTAGATACAGTAGGTGCAGGGAAAGACAGTGTGAGTGAGTGAGTGGGGAGGGGTATATACAGTAGGTAATATGTGCCTATGTAGATACAGTAAGTGCAGGGAAAGCCAGTGTGAGTGAGTGGGGAGTATATACAGTAGGTAATATGTGCCTATGTAATACAGTATGTGCAGGGAAAGCCAGTGTGGTGAGTGAGTGGGGGGTATATTACAGTAGATAATATGTGCCTATGTAGATACAGTAGGTGCAGGGAAAGCCAGTGTGAGTGAGTGAGTGGGGGGGGTATATACAGTAGGTAATATGTGCCTATGTAGATACAGTATGTGCAGGGAAAGCCAGAGTGAGTGAGTGAGTGGGGGGGGGGGGTAATACAGTAGGTAATATGTGCCTATGTAGATACAGTATGTGCAGGGAAGCCAGTGTGAGTGAGTGAGTGGGGGGGGTATATACAGTAGGTAATATGTGCCTATGTAGATACAGTAAGTGCAGGGAAAGCCAGTGTGAGTGAGTGGAGTGGGGGGTATATACAGTAGGTAATATGTGCCTATGTAGATTACATTAAGTGCAGGGGAAAGCCCAGTGTGAGTGAGGTGGGGGGGGTATATACAGTAGGTAATATGTGCCTATGTAGATACAGTATTGTGCAGGGGAAAGCCAGATTGAGTGGGGGGGGGTATATACAGTAGGTAATATGTGCCTATGTAGATACAGTATGTGCAGGAAAGCCAGTAGTTGAGTGGGGGGGGTATATACAGTAGGTAATATGTGCCTATGTAGATACAGTATGTGCAGGGAAAGCCAGTGTGAGTGGGGGGGGGGTATATCAGTAGGTTATATGCTATGTAGATACAGTATGTGCAGGGAAAGCCAGTGTGGTGAGTGAGTGGGGGGGGGTATATACAGTAGGTAATATGTGCCTATGTAGATACAGTATGTGCAGGGAACAGTGTGAGGTGAGTGAGTGGGGGGGGGTATATACAGTAGGTAATATGTGCCTATGTAGATACAGTATGTGCAGGGAAAGCCAGTGTGAGTGAGTGAGTGTGGGGGGGTATATACAGTAGGTAATGTGTGCCTATGTAGTACAGTATGTGCAGGGAGCCAGTGTGAGTGGGGGGGGTATATACAGTAGGTATATATGTGCCTATGTAGATACAGTATGTGCAGGGAAAGCCAGTGTGAGTGAGTGAGGTGGTGGGGGGTATATACAGTAGGTAATATGTGCCTATGTGATACAGTATGTGCAGGGAAAGCCAGTGTGAGTGAGTGGGGGGGGTATATACAGTAGGTAATATGTGCCTATGTAGATACAGTATGTGCAGGGAAAGCCATGTGAGTGAGTGAGTGATGTGTGAGGTGAGTGGGGGGTATATACTTAGGTAATATGTGCCTATGTAGATACAATATGTGCAGGGAAGCCAGTGTGATGAGTGGGTGGGGGGGGTATATACAGTAGGTATATGTGCCTATTGTAGATACAGTATGTGCAGGGAAAGCCAGTGTGAGTGAGTGAGTGAGTGGGGGGTATATTACAGTAGGTAATATGTGCCTATGTAGATACAGTATGTGCAGGGAAAGCCAGTGTGAGTGAGTGGGGGGGGGGTATATACTGTAGGTAAAATGTGCCTATGTAGATACAGTAGTGCAGGGAAAGCCAGTGAGTGAGTGAGTGGGGGGGGGGTATATACAGTAGGTAATATGTGCCTATGTAGATACAGTATGTGCAGGGAAAGCCAGTTGTGAGTGAGTGGGGGGGGGGTATATAAGTAGTAATATGTGCCTATGTAGATACAGTATGTGCAGGGAAGCCAGTGTGAGTGAGTGAGTGGGGGGGGTATATACAGTAGTAATATGTGCCTATGTAGATACAGTAAGTGCAGGGAAAGCAGTGTGAGTGAGTGAGTGGGGGGGGTATATACAGTAGGTAATATGTGCCTATGTAGATACAGTATGTGCAGGGAAAGCCAGTGTGAGTGAAGTGGTGGGGGTATATACAGTAGGTAATATGTGCCTATGTGAATACAGTATGTGCAGGGAAAGCCAGTGTGAGTGAGTGGGGGGGGTATATACAGTAGGTAATATGTGCCTATGTAGATACAGTAAGTGCAGGGAAAGCCAGTGTGAGTGAGTGGGGGGGGTATATACAGTAGGTAATATGTGCCTATGTAGATACAGTATGTGCAGGGAAAGCCAGTGTGAGTGAGTGAGTGGGTGGGGGGTATATACTAGTGCTGGGCGGTATGACCAAAAATTTATATCACGGTATTTTTTTTATTATATCGGTATCACGGTATTTGACGGTATTTTTTTTTCCCCATGCATGATTAGGTGACCACCCCAAACACACCCCCCCCCCAACCCCAAACACCCCCCCATCCAACCCCAAACACCCCCCCATCCCCTTCACATAAATAAACCTTACGGGCCAGGCAGCCGCAGGCACCCCCGACAGCTCACAGAGCCTCTTGGCAATTTTTCTTACTATTTCCGGGTTGCGCGCGTGACGTCAGCGTGCGCGTGACGTCAGCGCGCACGTAACGTCAGCGCGCACAACCCGGAAATAGTAAGAAAAATTGCCAGGAGGCGCCCACACCGGTATGCCGGTAAGTTAAAAATTTTTATCATTTTTTTTAAAAAAAAACGGTGTTCGGTATATACCGGTATACCGCCCAGCACTAGTATATACAGTAGGTAATATGTGCCTATGTAGATACAGTAAGTGCAGGGAAAGCCAGTGTGAGTGAGTGAGTGGGGGGGGTATATACAGTAGGTAATATGTGCCTATGTAGATACAGTAAGTGCAGGGAAAGCCAGTGTGAGTGAGTGGGGGGGGGGTATATACAGTCGGTAATATGTGCCTATGTAGATACAGTATGTGCAGGGAAAGCCAGTGTGAGTGAGTGAGTGGGGGGGGTATATACAGTCGGTAATATGTGCCTATGTAGATACAGTAAGTGCAGGGAAAGCCAGTGTGAGTGAGTGGGGGGGGTATATACAGTAGGTAATATGTGCCTATGTAGATACAGTATGTGCAGGGAAAGCCAGTGTGAGTGAGTGAGTGAGTGGGGGGGGTATATACAGTAGGTAATATGTGCCTATGTAGATACAGTATGTGCAGGGAAAGCCAGTGTGAGTGAGTGGGGGGGGGTATATACAGTAGGTAATATGTGCCTATGTAGATACAGTAAGTGCAGGGAAAGCCAGTGTGAGTGAGTGAGCGCTACTGTCAGTGTGGGGGCTCCCCAGTGTGTAACCCTGTGTATGGGCACCATATTCTGAGTGGCAGTGAGTGCATGCTGGGTGCATCAGGGAGTTCAGTACCTCGGGTATATGGGATATTCTCTCTTTGTACTTACGGTATGTCCGGCTCATTGAAAATTTTGTGACAAGTTTCTTGTATTTTATGCGGAGGGGGGAGTTTGAAATCCGGCGCTGCTGTCACGCTGTTATATGGAAACCCTGCTGCACTGCTGATCCAAACTGTACTCCGTTATTGCTGGACTGCAAATCCCACATTAATGTGACAAATAATGAAGGGGGAGGCATGCTGGGAAATGTAGTCCAAAAGCATAAAAGTTGTATTCATTAAAGGAGACATTTTATAAATTCGGTTATAATATTCATCCTCCCTCAAAATGGGAAATGGTGCAGAAAGAAAGAGGTTTTGAAAGCATTTTACTTCCTAAAACTGTCATTATATGAGAGCTGCACACACCCCCTCTCTAATCAGAAGCCAGAGCTGAATGAAACATGGGAGCTTCATTTCTGTCCCCCCCCCCACAGGGAGTGGTCACAGCACTGACTGACAGGGGGGAGGAGCCAACATAGCAGGCAGGGGAAGGGAGGGGCATGAGCAGAGCCGGAGGGATATTCACTGCACTTTAAGTAGCTGCTGCTCTGCTACTGAAGTCTTATCAGCTCCCAGCCACATACTGAAGAGTCTGAACCCTGGCAAAGGGCTGGGTAGAGCACAGTTTTCAAGCAGTTATGGACATATTTGAACCCAAAGGTATTAAAATAAAAGCATTTACTTCTATTGTTTTGCATGATTTAGTGCATTGTAAAAATTGATGGTATATATCCCCCTTTAAAGCAGTATTGCACAATAAAAGATTTCTTAAACTTTTCCCCAAATCTCCAGGGCTAATTTCAGATGGAGCGTATTGTTGGCAAGCTGAAAAATGCTGACAGTGTACCCAGTATACTATTTTTTAATTTTTTTTATTGATTTTAACATATTGTATAGACAAAAAGTTCAAATCATGCTTGTCACGTGGTATATTGGATAAAGTACATTACATTTTATTACATTAACATTTATTTATAAAGCGCCAACATATTCCACAGCGCTGTACAATAAGTACAAGTAAGAAAAGAGAAAAAATAGTAACAGTGATGATGAACACTATGCACGCTGGGCCCTATCACATGTTGCCTCTTTATATGGCTGTTCAGTACCAAACAGGCTAAAGGAAAAGGACAGAATAAAATGAGTTACCATTAAAGTACCCAGTGTTTAACATTATGACAACCAGCAATAGGGGGCCCTACCCATAGCTTTGTGTGTGAGAAATGCTCTCATTGTGAGTATCCAAGTATACCTTATTTTGATATATAGTTCCATCTTGTTGTCCAATTGGTATTTGAGTAGTTCATTAGTATGGATGTTTTTGATTTTATCTAGGACTTTCATGATAATAAGTTAAACTTAAGCTGGCTATACACGCACCGATAATATCGTATGAAACCTCTTTTCGTACGATATTCGGTGCGTGTATGGCAAGTCGGCGAGTTGACCGATATCGCAGGAGGCTGCTGATGTCGGTCAACTCGCCGATCGGGCGCCATAGAAGGCTCCTGAGCAAAAACTGCCTTTAGGGCTGAATCGGCAGAAGGAGGTACAAATCCTATTGTTTCTACCTCCTTATCTGCCGATTCAGCCCTGAACGTTAGTGGCCGTTTGAACAATCTTTTCCGATGGTCGCACGAACGATCGGAAATTGACACGTGTGTGGCCACCTTTACATTGGGCTGCAGTGTGAATCCTACTAGCTGCCATTCATATATGTTGAGTCAGTCGTTGTGCCAACATAGTAAGTTAGGTTGAAAAAAGACGTACATCCATCACGTTCAACCATAATGCCTATATATAACCTGCCTAACTGCTAGTTGATCCAGAGGAAGGCAAAAAAACCCATGTGAAGCCTCTAATTTGCCGCAGAGGGGAAAAATTCCTTCCTGACTCCAAGATGGCAATCGGACCAGTCCCTGGGGCAACTTGTACTGAGAGCTATCTCCCCTACCCCTGTATTCCCTCACTTGTACTGAGAGCTATCTCCCATAACCCTGTATTCCCTCACTTGTACTGAGAGCTATCTCCCATACCCCTGTATTCCCTCACTTGTACTGAGAGCTATCCCCCATACCCCTGTATTCCCTCACTTGTACTGAGAGCTATCTCCCCTACCCCTGTATTCCCTCACTTGTACTGAGAGCTATCTCCCATACCCCTGTATTCCCTCACTTGTACTGAGAGCTATCTCCCCTACCCCTGTATTCCCTCACTTGTACTGAGAGCTATCTCCCCTACCCCTGTATTCCCTCACTTGTACTGAGAGCTATCCCCCCTACCCCTGTATTCCCTCACTTGTACTGAGAGCTATCTCCCCTACCCCTGTATTCCCTCACTTGTACTGAGAGCTATCTCCCCTACCCCTGTATTCCCTCACTTGTACTGAGAGCTATCTCCCCTACCCCTGTATTCCCTCACTTGTACTGAGAGCTATCCCCCATACCCCTGTATTCCCTCACTTGTACTGAGAGCTATCCCCCCTACTCCTGTATTCCCTCACTTGTACTGAGAGCTATCTCCCCTACCCCTGTATTCCCTCACTTGTACTGAGAGCTATCTCCCCTACCCCTGTATTCCCTCACTTGTACTGAGAGCTATCTCCCCTACCCCTGTATTCCCTCACTTGTACTGAGAGCTATCTCCATACCCCTGTATCCCTCACTTGTACTGAGGCTATCTCCCCTACCCTGTATTCCCTCACTTGTACTGAGAGCTATCCCCCTACCCCTGTATTCCCTCACTTGTACTGAGAGCTATCTCCCCTACCCCTGTATTCCCTCACTTGTACTGAGAGCTATCTCCCCTACCCCTGTATTCCCTCACTTGTACTGAGAGCTATCCCCTACCCCTGTATTCCCTCACTTGTACTGAGAGCTATCTCCCATACCCCTGTATTCCCTCACTTGTACTGAGAGCTATCTCCCATACCCCTGTATTTCCCTCACTTGTACTGAGAGCTATCCCCCCTACCCCTGTATTCCCTCACTTGTACTGAGAGCTATCCCCCCTACCCCTGTATTCCCTCACTTGTACTGAGAGCTATCCCCCTACCCCTGTATTTCCTCACTTGTACTGAGAGCTATCTCCCATACCCCTGTATTCCCACACTTGTACTGAGAGCTATCTCCCCTACCCCTGTATTCCCTCACTTGTACTGAGAGCTATCCCCCCTACCCCTGTATTCCCTCACTTGTACTGAGAGCTATCCCCCCTACCCCTGTATTCCCTCACTTGTACTGAGAGCTATCTCCCATACCCCTGTATTCCCTCACTTGTACTGAGAGCTATCCCCCTACCCCTGTATTCCCTCACTTGTACTGAGAGCTATCTCCCATACCCCTGTATTCCCTCACTTGTACTGAGAGCTATCTCCCCTACCCCTGTATTCCCTCACTTGTACTGAGAGCTATCCCCCCTACCCCTGTATTCCCTCACTTGTACTGAGCGCTATCTCCCATACCCCTGTATTCCCACACTTGTACTGAGAGCTATCTCCTAGTGCTGGGCGGTATGACCAAAAATTGATATCACGGTATTTTTCAAAATTATATCGGTATCACGGTATTTGACGGTATTTTTTTTTCCCCATGCATGATTAGGTGACCACCCCAAACACCCGCCACCCGCACCCCCCCCACCACCCCAAACACCCCCCCCCGCCACCCCAAACACCCCCCCATCCGCACGCAGCCCCCCCCCACCCCCCCCACCCCCCCATCCGCACGCACCCCCCCACCCCCCCATCCGCACGCACCCCCCCACCTCACCCCACCCCACCCCAAACACCCCCCCATCCCCTTCACATAAATATAACCCCCCACCCCCCCAAACACAACCCCATCCCCTTCACATAAGTATAACCCACCCACCCCCACCCCAAACACCCCCCCATCCCCTTCACATAAATATAACCCCCACCCCACCCCCCCCAAACACAACCCCATCCCCTTCACATAAATATAACACCCCACCCCCCCCAAACACAACCCCATCCCCTTCACATAAGTATAACCCACCCACCCCCACCCCAAACACCCCCCCATCCCCTTCACATAAATATAACCCCCCACCCCACCCCCCCCAAACACAACCCCATCCCCTTCACATAAGTATAACCCACCCACCCCCACCCATCCCCTTCACATAAAATATAATTACTGGCCAGGCACCCCCCCCGACAGCTCACATTGGTATCCGACTCTGAATGCGTCCTAGCGATGGCGCTTTTGTAGAGCGTGCGCGCTGACGTCACGTGCGCGCTGACGTCACGTGCGCGCTGACGTCACGTGCGCGCTGACGTCACGTGCGCGCTGACGTCACGTGCGCGCTGACGTCACGTGCGCACCCGGAAGTATTCAGCACACCGGTATGGGGGTATGTCAAAAATTTATATCGGTTTCAAAAAAAAAACCGGTGATCGGTTTTTACCGGTATACCGCCCAGCACTACTATCTCCCCTACCCCTGTATTCCCTCACTTGTACTGAGAGCTATCCCCCCTACCCCTGTATTCCCTCACTTGTACTGAGAGCTATCCCCCCTACCCCTGTATTCCCTCACTTGTACTGAGAGCTATCTCCCCTACCCCTGTATTCCCTCACTTGTACTGAGAGCTATCTCCCCTACCCCTGTATTCCCTCACTTGTACTGAGAGCTATCCCCCCTACCCCTGTATTCCCTCACTTGTACTGAGAGCTATCTCCCCTACCCCTGTATTCCCACACTTGTACTGAGAGCTATCTCCCCTACCCCTGTATTCCCACACTTGTACTGAGAGCTATCCCCCCTACCCCTGTATTCCCTCACTTGTACTGAGAGCTATCTCCCATACCCCTGTATTCCCTCACTTGTACTGAGAGCTATCTCCCCTACCCCTGTATTCCCTCACTTGTACTGAGAGCTATCCCCCCTACCCCTGTATTCCCTCACTTGTACTGAGAGCTATTTCCCCTACCCCTGTATTCCCACACTTGTACTGAGAGCTATCCCCCCTACCCCTGTATTCCCTCACTTGTACTGAGAGCTATCTCCCCTACCCCTGTATTCCCTCACTTGTACTGAGAGCTATCCCCCCTACGCCTGTATTCCCTCACTTGTACTGAGAGCTATCTCCCATAACCCAGTATTCCCTCACTTGTACTGAGAGCTATCCCCCTACCCCTGTATTCCCTCACTTGTACTGAGAGCTATCTCCCCTACCCCTGTATTCCCTCACTTGTACTGAGAGCTATCCCCCCTACGCCTGTATTCCCTCACTTGTACTGAGAGCTATCTCCCATAACCCAGTATTCCCTCACTTGCTAAATACCCATTCAGCCCCTTCTTGTACCTATATAATGTATCAGCCAGTACCACTGATTCAGGGGGGGAATCCCACAACCTCACAGCTCTCCCTGTAACTCCCCTTCCTTGTACAGGTATGGGATCCCTTATCCGGAAACCCGTTATCCAGAAAGCTCCGAATTACGGAAAGCCTCCATTTTAATCAAATAATTCAGAATTTTAAAACTGATTTCCTTTTTCTCTGTTGTGATAAAACAGTACATTCTAACTGATCCCAACTAAGATATAAATAATCCTTATTGGGGGCAGAACAATCCCATAGGGTTTTATTAATGTTTTATTGATTTTTTTAGCAGACTTAAGTTATGGAGATCCAAGTTACGGAGATCCAAATTACAGAAAGACCCCTTATCCGGAATACTCTTGGTCCCGAGCATTCTGGATAACGGGTCCTATACCTGTACCTATATAATGTATCAGCCAGTACCACTGATTCGGGGAGGGAATCCCACAACCTCACAGCTCTCACAGTAACAAACCCTTTCCCAATATTTATATGGAACCTCCCTTCTTCTAAACGGAGTGGGTGCCCTCGTGTCCGTTGGAAGGACCTACTGGTAAATAAAACATTAGAAAGGTTATTATATGATCCACTTATATATTTATACATAGTTATCATGTCACCTCTTAAGCGCCTCTTCCCCAGCATAAACAAACCCGACTTGGCCAGCCTTTCCCCATAACTGAGACTTTCCATACCCTTTACCAGCTTAGTTGCCCTTCTCTGGCAACTTCCAACGCTTAGTTTTTTAGGCCTTGTAATTTATTCCCCAGGAGCGTTACTATAGGCCAAGGTATGATATGTGTATAAAATGGCTTTGAGAGAATAGTAGCAACTTTTGTCCATAGGTCTTTGACCACTGGGGGCCAACCATGTATGCCACACAGTTCCATTAGTGGAGCAGCTCCTAAAACCAAGAGGCTGTTGGATATATTTGATGGAGCCGCTCTAGTACATAGTCTATTTTATGAAACTATTTAAGTGATGTTTCCATAATGGTTACATTATAGCATCATTTTAAAATAGTTTGGTAGCGTTTGAGCCATATTTACTGAGAGACTGTTGTTCCAATATCTTTTTCCCAATCGATCATGTGTTGAAGTTTGTCCTGGGATTGTGTGTGGCTCAAATGATGGTACAACATGGTCGGTGTTTTTCTAGCCATTAGGGAAACTTCGTAGATGGTTTCCAAAAGTGTCTTTGACACATTATTTTTTTTCCACAAATGTTGACTAAAGTGGGTTAATCTGTATTGCACGGTAGTATTCCGCGGGGGGGAATTTGCATTATTTGGGTTGCAAAGGTTTTGCCACATCTGTGAGTTGATGTGCATACAGTGTCCCTCGATGGCTCCACCATTTAAACCATTTAGTAGCTTGGCCTGGAGGAAAAAGATTGTTTCCATGTATTAGATCATACCCAATATTTTTGATGCTAGGCCATGTTTATATTGTAGTGTATTTGGTAGGTAGGTTAATGGGGAAATGAGTTTACATTTTCTAAAGGTGCTGGATTCCAAAACAAACTTGGTAATGAGACTGGGTTTACAGGATTGGATTCTATTTCTACCCACAGGGGGGGTAAGTTTCCCCCATGTAATAAGGGGATTTGAGCTCATCTTGCTGCTCTGTAATATTGTTGTAGGTTTGGGACTCAAAACTTTATTTCAATGTACATACATAATTTCTTTTTCTTTATTGTCCCAAACAAAGGACATAATTGTTCACTGAAAATTCTGTAGGTCTTTCTACGAAACTGCTATGGGTAGGACCCTAAAAATAATAAAGTAATTTGGGCCATTTTAATACACTTTATCCTTCCTATCCAAGAAATCTGTTTCATATTCCATTCCTAAAAATATACATTTTTATTGAGTTGTGGGTAATGGCATTTGCACATAGTATCTAGTGTGGTATCTAGTGGTGGATTCCCAAGTATGGGAGATATTTCCCGTATTTGATAGTTTGAAGTTAAGCTCAAAAAGTTTTTCTTTAGATTCTTAGGGAGTCCACAAGGCATGAATTCAATTTTTTCTTGGTTTAATATAAATCTAATACTTGAGTGAATTCTTGGATTAGATTCAATAAATTTGGGAGTGTAGTTAAAGGCTGAGTTATGGTAAGCAATAGATCTGCAATCAGTGAAACCTTGTGTTTTGTCCCTGCTATTGTGTAGCCTTTAATGCTTTGGTGCTTTCTAAATGCTATAGCCAAGGGTTCCACTGCTAAAGTAAATAATGCTGGTGATAGTGGGTACTAACGTGAACGTCATACATCTTCAGGATATTCCCAATTAAGGTGAGAATTTTAAGGTTAAGGAGGGAAGTAGGCTGTGCTTTGGGTGGAGAGGAACTTTATTTGGTTTAGAGATCAGTGCAATATGTGATGCTAGTAGCTCAGGGGGAATGGATTTGCCTGAAGAAATATGATTAAATAAGAATTTCAAATAGGGTATTAGTGTCTCTGAAAATTTTTTATATTGTCTTGTTATGTGAACATACCCCCATATGATCTATCATTTCTGTCATTTCAGCTCCTGCAAAATCAACATATTTACATCATTATATGTGGAATAAAGATAGTATAAGGTACGCTCACCCCAGTCATATATTTTTGGAAAGTACACATTCCCCCGAATCTAAAATGGGTTCCCATGTCTTTCTACTCCACAGTACCAAGCCGTACAGCTTTCCTAAATTTGGCAATTTTGATGACATTTCCAAATATCAACTCAAAGCTTCCATTTTGCAGCATCTTATCGCTCATATAGCTTTAGGGACCAAGATAAAACACCCTAAATATGAACGCCAGGGGTCCACTGAACAGTTTGATGCCCAATATGTATAGGTTTCCCTAAGTATGTGGCATGTAGGGACCCCAATGGGAACATACCCCCATATGATCTATCATTTCTGCCATTTCAGCTCCTGCAAAATCAACACATTTACATCATTATATGTGGGATAATGCTACAAAAAAGTACGCTCACCCCAGAAAGCCATATATTTTTGGAAAGTACAAATATCCCCGAATCTAAAATGGGTACCCATGTCTTTCTACTCCAAAGTACCAAGCTGCAAAGCTTTCCTAAGTTTGCCAATTTTTATGACATTTCCAAAAATCACCTCAAAACTTCCACTATGCAGCATCTTATTTTCTACAGGTCATTAGGTAACAGGACAAAACACCCTAAATATGAACCCCAGAGGTCTACTGAACAGTTTGATGCCCACTTTTCATAGGTTTATCAAAGCACATGGCACTTAGAGACCCCCCAAATATACCTTGTGCCCACTAATTTCATGGCTTACCTTTACCTAATTCATAAACACACGGCAGTTTTATGAGGGGTAGAAGCTGCAGAAATGTAGGGTGACCCCTGAAAACCATATATTTTTGGAAAGTACACATTCTGACAAATCCAACATGGGGAAAGAGTCCTTTCTACACCAATCAATCTGCAAAGCTTTCCTAAAGTTAGTGGTTTTTATGACTTTTCTGAAAAAGGCCTAAATTGTTGCAATTTGCCGCATTTATCTTACAACATTTCTTACATATAATGACACATCACCCTAAATATGAATGTCAGCAGTCTACTGAACAGTTTGGTGCAGACGAACATTTTGAATAGTTTGCCGGCCAACTCAGCTTTCGCATTCAGAGCCCCCTGACGGCGTATTATGTGCCGTGAGACCCCCAAAAAACTATATATTTTTGGAAAGTACACGTTCTGATGAATTAAAAATAGGCAAAGCTATGCTAAAAACAGATCAGGAATACTAATACAGGGATAAAAAATGCAATAAAACCACAATTACAGCGTAATTAATGGTCAGAACATCTGATCCAATAGTCACACTGTCAAAATAAACCGTTTTTAGGAAAAAGAAACTAAAGTGTTTGTGTATACATGTGTGTACACATGTAAAAGTTGTGTGACTGTGTATGAGTGTATATAAGTGTGCAAAATGAAAAAAATAAAACCTGTGCTGTGTGTAAATGCTTGTAAGTGCATGTAAGTGTGTGTAAATGCAAAAAAAACTTGCCTGTCCTGAAGCAGGGATCACTTGCCTGGTCCTCCGTGCTGCAGTCCTGGGAGCAGGAAGTCAGTGGGCGGCGGCACTGGGGGGAAGGAGGAAGCAGGAAAAGCAGCAGACGCGTTGCGATGGTGTCTGCAGCTTGGATGTCGGTCCTGCGACAATTGTATTGCAGGACCAACACGACAGCCCCCCTGGCTTGTTGCCCAGGGGGCTGTCATCGCTACAAACTCTCTGCAGAGGCTGCGTCCTCAGAGAGAATCCTTTATCTGCCAAACAACGTACGGCGCATATGCTTGGCAGATAAACCCTTTTTCTGGAAGCACGTATGCCATACATCATTGGCAGATAAAGGGTTAAAGGCCGGTGGAGGCTTTTTGGTGATAGTTGCCCTTTAAGATTTCATAATACATTGCACTTGAACAGTTATTGGTGGGATAATTTATTGTATCCCTTTCATCTTGTATCTCATTGGTTTGGCTGCGGCGCTGCCCAGGGACAGTATTTAATTAGAAACAAATTGGAACAAATTGTCAGGGTTTCAGTATTTAAATTGATTGCAGGGAAGCTCTGGCCGTCGTATGTAATTTTATTTATATAGTGCATGGGTGATATTTCATTACTTTTCTTGTATGTTTCCCATATTTCAGGATATGGAAGGGGGGGGGTGGGTTACATGCAAGTGGATGGAGTATGGGGCAGATCTCAGGCTGCAGGGATGGGGCCATGGGTTTGTAGTTGTGTGTACATGTTATCGGAAAGGGAACTTTTCGGATGTAGATATTATGGATATAATGGATCTTATGGATTCTCTCTGGAGAAATTCAGGGAGGGCATTCCCAATGTAAGGGGCAGAAAGGGTTAAGGTGGGAAGTGCAGTATTCTAGTCCTAATGTACATGTGAACCATTTATATGTGTATCCAGTATAAATAAATCTAAAGCAACTGGACTTGTTAAGTACTCATTGAAGATGTTTCACTACTTATCCGAGCAGCTTCTTCAGTTGAACTTAGCTATACCATGACCAGGATGGATGAAAATCTTCATAGTCATTTAAATGTGTTTCTTTCTCTATATATCTATTTTATTTATATTCATTGCTCAGTAAGGATGAGTTCCTGCCTACTGTGCCTTCCTGTGTATGAGTGTAACGGGCTGTTCCCCTGTGTATAGGGCAGATCAGGGATGTTGGATATGATCTGACAGTCACATATTAACCAAACTGGCTGCCATCAGCCTTCATAGGGTTTGTGTTTGTGTGCACATGTTATCAGAAAGGGAACTTTCCTGATGTAGATATTACTCAGCCTGTATAAGGGATATTCAGCCCTGTATTATGCACAGGGTACAGTATATGAACTCATGGTCTCTATTTTGTCACACATACAGATTAGGTACAAGCGGAGCTGTAACCCGTTAATTTATATATTTCCCAGTTGCAGATTAGGCTGTTTGTTGGTGATTATGGGACCTGCTATACCCAAGATTGTGCATTTCTTTGGGCTCTTCATTCTCTGTTCCATGTTTGAAGGATCCCTTTCAGGTAAGTGTTTATTTTATATACACAGAATGTCTTTATGCCAGTAGTGGGTGCTGAGGCTTCAAATCTGAATGATAGTATTGGCAGCCCATTACTCTTGCACCTTCCCATTCCTATTGCTAGAACTCCATGACTAAAGCTAATGTATGAAATGTAACCTTTAATTGAATGAGTTGAAAATTTGTCAGCTGAATGTTAGAATAAAGGAGTATAGTGCCGGTTCCGCTAATATCACTCAAGGATCCAGATCAGTTATTGAAAAAAATCTTATACTCCAATCCAAACTCAGTCAGTGGCACGGGTAGCAATTATATAGTGAGTGTAACATGTTACAGTATTCAGGCCATTTGTTACTATCTATCTCCCTTGCATGGCAACAATTGTACCCAGTGCAGCAGTGTTAGTTCCAGGCACACAAACAGCTATAAAGCCCCAGTTCTATTGGCTACTCGTACTCTGATCATTCCTACCTCCCCTGCTCCGGCTGTATTACAGTTCAGTCAGTTTACTCCGGCTGTATTACAGTTCAGTCAGTTTGCTCCGGCTGTATTACAGTTCAGTCAGTTTGCTCCGGCGCTATTACAGTTCATTCAGTTTGCTCCGGCTGTATTACAGTTCAGTCAGTTTGCTCCGGCGCTATTACAGTTCATTCAGTTTGCTCCGGCTGTATTACAGTTCATTCAGTTTGCTCCGGCTGTATTACAGTTCAGTCAGTTTGCTCCGGCTCTATTACAGTTCATTCAGTTTGCTCCGGCTCTATTACAGTTCATTCAGTTTGCTCCGGCTCTATTACAGTTCATTCAGTTTGCTCCGGCTCTATTACAGTTCATTCAGTTTGCTCCGGCTGTATTACAGTTCATTCAGTTTGCTCCGGCTGTATTACAGTTCAGTCAGTTTGCTCCGGCTCTATTACAGTTCATTCAGTTTGCTCCGGCTCTATTACAGTTCATTCAGTTTGCTCCGGCTCTATTACAGTTCATTCAGTTTGCTCCGGCTCTATTACAGTTCATTCAGTTTGCTCCGGCTCTATTACAGTTCATTCAGTTTGCTCCGGCTCTATTACAGTTCATTCAGTTTGCTCCGGCTCTATTACAGTTCATTCAGTTTGCTCCGGCTCTATTACAGTTCATTCAGTTTGCTCCGGCTCTATTACAGTTCATTCAGTTTGCTCCGGCTCTATTACAGTTCAGTCAGTTTGCTCCGGCTGTATTACAGTTCAGTCAGTTTGCTCCGGCTGTATTACAGTTCAGTCAGTTTGCTCCGGCTGTATTACAGTTCAGTCAGTTTGCTCCGGCGCTATTACAGTTCATTCAGTTTGCTCCGGCTGTATTACAGTTCATTCAGTTTGCTCCGGCTGTATTACAGTTCAGTCAGTTTGCTCCGGCTCTATTACAGTTCATTCAGTTTGCTCCGGCTGTATTACAGTTCAGTCAGTTTGCTCCGGCTGTATTACAGTTCAGTCAGTTTGCTCCGGCTGTATTACAGTTCAGTCAGTTTGCTCCGGCTGTATTACAGTTCAGTCAGTTTGCTCCGGCTGTATTACAGTTCAGTCAGTTTGCTCCGGCGCTATTACAGTTCATTCAGTTTGCTCCGGCTCTATTACAGTTCATTCAGTTTGCTCCGGCTCTATTACAGTTCATTCAGTTTGCTCCGGCTCTATTACAGTTCAGTCAGTTTGCTCCGGCTGTATTACAGTTCAGTCAGTTTGCTCCGGCTGTATTACAGTTCAGTCAGTTTGCTCCGGCTGTATTACCGTTCAGTCAGTTTGCTCCGGCTGTATTACCGTTCAGTCAGTTTGCTCCGGCTGTATTACCGTTCAGTCAGTTTGCTCCGGCTGTATTACAGTTCAGTCAGTTTGCTCCGGCTCTATTACAGTTAATACCATTATTATTCAGAGTTCTTGGCACCTTTCATAAAGCTTCATGTGCAGAGAGAAATGTGTGTCAGACGCAAATTTTAGTCTAGAGACAACTCCTCCTGCCGCCATTTAATCCCTTCATTGATTTGGGTGGGGGGTGCTTTTGTTTATTTTGCCACTGTAATTAGGTGCTGGAGTTTCATGAAGAATCTGTACCTGTAAATTAACTATTAGGCTGCTGGCAGCACAGATGGACTCTCTCTGAGTTGTGGTGCTGCCAGTGTTGCCTGGTGGGTATCACTTGGGGCAGTCACTTGGCAGCAGCATTGTCTGTCATAGGCTCTGGCTTTATTACCCATAAGCACGGGGAGCAGCTGGTGTTGCCTACTGGCCCCTTTGGTACTTTCTCTGTAACCCCCCAATGGCACCAACGCTGCTTCATTTGCGCCTCTGAGCAGAAAGGAAGATGAAGTTTAATTTTTAATTCTGCACGTCTGTTTTTTGGGGTAATGGCATATAAAAATGCAGCCCATTGGGCAGAGATGGGGGCACGTGTTTATTACATTGTTGCCCTGAAGCGAGGGAGGATACACTGGGTGCAGTGGGGGGGGGGGGGGGGGGTTTAGTAAGTAGGGGAGGGACAAACGGGGGCATTACAATAAAAAATACAAATAAATACAAAGTACAGTTAAAATAAAGGTAAAGTCAAGTTAGTGTCAGAGATGAGGAGGGAGATCCTTGTTCTGTAGAGTTTATAATCTATATGGGAGGGTAATTTACAGACACAAATAGGAGAATATAAGTGCTGTAGGTCACAGTGGGTGACACTGCAATATAAGAGCCAGTTCCCAGATCAGGTGCGGTGCAAGGGCCCCAAGAGGGAGTCTGTGAGTTTAGTGCTGAAGTTGGATTCTCTCCGGAGGAAATCAGAGAGGGAATTCCCAATGTAAGGGGCAGCAGGGCAGAAGGGTTTAAGTTGGGAAGTGCAGTATTCTAGTCCTAATGTACATGTGAACCATTATATGTGTTTCTTTCTCTATATATCTATTTTATTTATATTCTTTGCTCAGTAAGGATGAGTTCCTGCCTACTGTGCCTTCCTGTGTGTGAGTGTAATGGGCTGTTCCCCTGTGTATAGGGCAGCAGCAAAGTCTGCGCTACACACTGTAACTGGCCCTGCTCAGCCACATTTGTCAGTGATGCTGAAAGATCATCTTTGTGCTTCAGATGTCTGTACATCTGAAATTCTTTTTTTCTTTTATTTGCAATGATTTTATACTGTGTATTTTACAGCCCAGTTTAAGGTTTCTTCAACAATATCGGTTGTTGCTGCACTTGGATCAGATGTGCTGTTACCTTGTCGCCTTATTCCTGAGATGAACGCAGAGAAGATGGAAATCCGTTGGTTTAAGCCTAGGTACCAGCCCTATGTTCATCTTTATATTAATGGGAAAGATAATTACTCAATACAGATGCCACAGTTTGCTAACAGAACAGAACTGCTAAAAGAGAACATCACCATAGGAATTTTCCCTTTGAAGATCCATAAAGTCACAGCTCAGGATTCTGGGAAATATTATTGTTTTGTTGAGTCCAGTGACCATCACAGCATGGCAACAGTACAACTACAGGTTACTGGTAAGTGAGCAGAGTTTTACCTGAATTCTTATTGTTATCATGGAAACACTGCTGAAAGTGTGTTTTGAAACCTGTCCCACATGCCTGCACCCGTGCTGACTCTGGGTGCAGAACAGGGAAAGGCTGATGCCAGCATAGGGGCTCATTCTTGGCCTGTGTTCATCCAAAGACCAATAATCAGCCCCATGTGGCATTGGCTCAAGAACTACTATTCTAACAAGCTTATCTGCTTTGTAACCTGCACCTTTTTTATCTGTTTACCTTAAATGGCTGCCCCTATGGCTACACAGCAGCTTATTTATTGAAACTATAGTAGTGTTTCTGAAGCAAAATATCATTTTTTTACCAGTGAAGGGTACCAGTACATTATATTTCAAAGCATATGAAACCCTTACATATTGTTGTGTTACTTATCCTTTAAGAAAGAACTAAAGCCTCCCTGCTATTTTTTTAATTGATAACCATTATGCTGGTCCTTAGGCTGCCACTTAAACCTGGTAACTGAGAAATGATGTGTCCCTATACTATGAAAATAAATACAGATTGGCACAGTGTTTTTAGCCATCTCCATCTTGGCCCTGCTTAATTCCCATTAATCAGAGAGCAGGCACGTGTGCATTGGGTGCTGGGATCCTGTGCCGGTGCAAATGCAGCCGCTCTCCCATCACAGGGATCCAAGCAGGGATTAGACATGACCATGTATAAGTGCTCATTATTCCCTGGGTCACTGGCAGTACTAGTGGGCCTCTGAGTGCCATCCTGTGATGGGCAAGTGGATCTGGGCAGGTTAGCTGCTTACAGAGGTGCAGTTATATTGAATTAACACGGTACAGCACAGAGGTATATTTATAGGTTATGGTGCCTAAGCCCTTAATGAAAGATATTGCCCCTCACTTTTTGGGAAAAACATTATTCAGCCATTTTGTCTTCCCATTCTGACTCCAGAGATACCATACACACTAGCGCTGCATAAACATTACAGGATAAGTTAACAGTAAAGCGTGCAGGGAACTATTTGTGGCTGCCGGCCTAGGCTTGGCTTCTTTTTACTTTTATAGTGAATACACACATGCCTTTAATTCTATTACCCATTATAGCATATGTGTGGTAAGAGCTTATCCCTCATAGGCTATAAAAAGAAACAACCAATACCCCTTTCAGTCTGCATTTAGCATTCTTATAGGTTCTGCCTCTGCTGCTTTCTATCCTGGCCCTGTTCAGTACTGCTAAGCAGTAATAGTGATACGCCATTCTGTAGGTTAGTGGCGTTGCATACTTGTCCTATAAGCAGGCACTCAATGTGTCGGTAATTCTGTTCTATGACACTGGCATACGTTCAATAAAATCTAGATTCAGCATTTCGTAGAATTGTACAGGCAAATGGGGATCATTCACTGGGACTGGAAGAAGGAAATTACCACATTAGTACAAGGGTTTTATTAACCATAAGAGACCATAAGAACAGCCATGATGTGGAATTCACATTCATCTAAGAGAGCAATACACTGTACTGTCTTTTGTAACCATTCTACCCCTTTTGTAAAATACAACAATATTAAGAGATCTGATCTATGATCATATAGGGCGTGTAACACTTTTAATATTCTTTCACTTTACAGTAACAGGTGCATTCTTTCTTTATAATACACAAGAGCCATGAATATCCTGTATATATTATTCTTATAATATACAGTTTGGTCATTTCCCTATGGGACCAAACTGTAAATCATATTTTTATAAACGGTGCTTCGTGATATCATCAGTTATAATTTTAGCTTAGTGATGTAATTTCTGTCACATGACTCACTAAAACTTAACACGGTTAATGGTCATGCCATCTCTAGTAATAATAAAAGGCCGGGTTTGGGTGGGAAGACCATAAGCTCTGTAGGTTCAGTTTGAGGGGGCCTTGGTTCATCCAGGAGGAGATAGCTAGTAAGCAGTTAGTGATCTGGATATCCTCTCCATATAAGCAATATTTCAGGCCAAATGAAGGTCTTCTAAAGAAAGAATGTACAGGGAGAGCAGCAGAGGGAGAAATGCAGAACCCTGAGGCCCGGGGGGGGGGATAGGGGGTGCCAAATGGGGGCGGCCTCGGGGCACTGCCTGAGGCACCCCCACACTGAGCTGAATGAGGGAAGAGGATTTGTTAGCAAAAGTAACAGAGAAGGAGCGGTCAGAAGGGTAGAAAGAGAACCAAGAAACAGCTTGAATCCCAATTCCCAGAGAATAGAGAATTTGTGTTAGAATAGAATGGTCGGCAGTATCAAAAGCAGAAGAAGATCCAGTCCAGGAGAATGAGAATAGGGGAGTGTCCTTTGGCCTCGGCAGCCTGGGGATCATTTGCTACTGTACATAAGGTGTCTCTGTGGGGTGCGCAGGCTGAAAGCCAGACAGAGAGCAGATTGTGGTGCAGAGAAAGTTATTAACACAAGAAAAGACAAGATGTTCCAGGAATGTAGAGGTTGGGATTAAGAGAGAGACAGGGAGAGAGTTAGACAGGATTGATTAAATAAAATGTAATTAGTACTCATGTCAGTTACACACAGTAAAACACACAGTAAACACACAGTAAAAAATAAAAAACTGATTGTGTGTGTGTGTTGCACACTTGCCAAATTTTGTATTGTGTGTACTGAGCATGTGTTTAAAGGCCAGTTAGGGACAGATTTGGGGAGAATATCTATTTGCTGTCTTAAATACTCATGAAAGCCCATCTTGGAAGTCCGTTAGAGCAATATTAGGGGTACTGCCCTAGGTATTCAAGCTTTTTAGCCAGGTAGTACAACTGCACAGCTAATTACATTTCTCTGTTTGTAGCTGTGGGAAGTCTCCCTGTAATTTCCTCCAACACATATACAAGTAATGAGCCTGCCTTTTGTGAGTCCTGTGGCTGGCTTCCAGAACCTTCCCTCATATGGACTGATACCCAGGGGATCCGAGTTATCCCATCAAAGGAAAAAGTGTACAGAGATGAGAAGAGTTTGTATTGTATCTTTAGTATTATCAGTCTACCAGATTCATCTAATATCACTTGCACTGTATTGAATTCAGTAAATCAAAGCAAATATCACTCCAAACCGATCAGAGGTGAGTCATTCTGATTAGTCTTTATTGTTTTTTCTGTATCAGTAGTTTGTGCCACATACAGTGTATTGGCTCCATAGAATCCCATAACATGGCTGCCTTTGCTGTCAATCATTCCGGTGAAAATCCCTTATCTAGAGTCTCAGTGGGTGAAGTTACCTGCACTGTCTGAGGGAATTGCCTTGTGTTGTAATTTTTGTGTTGGGGTGCCCAAGTATCTAATAGCTTCACTGGCAGGTACTGTACATCAGTCTGCGTTTCTGTGTATCGGTCGCCTGTCCCACGATTCCACCAGTGGCTCCAAGTGATTCTGAGCCTTTTGCCATCTTGTTACAGTTCAGGCGGGTAACAAACACCTGAAATCATGGCGGGTTCCATTGCCTTTACAGGGCTAATTTTATTTAGAGAAATATTTGTAGGAATATTTCATGCCGTTGCACTTGTGAAACTTGTTCATACTTAAAGTTCTTCTTTAAAGCTTGGTACAAGTATGGGATCCATTATCCGGAAACCTATTATCCAGAAATCTCTGAATTATGAGAAGGGCATCTCCCATACACTCCATTTTAATCAAATAATGAAACATTTTAAAAATGATTTAATTTTCTTTGTAATAATAAAACACTACCTTGTACTTAATTAATTCTGTGTATATTTTTCCTATAGAAACAGGACTTCCAGTAACATGCCGGGATCAGTACAGTCGCTACATTGTACTCTGGCCTTGTCTGGTTGCTCTGATTGTTTGTATTGGGTATATATACCATCAAAGCAAGGAACTCAGTAAGTACCTAAAGAGATTTATTGGCACCTGATATACATGACATGTTGGAATGGAATATTTATGTGTATAAATTGTAATTCCTCAGGAACCTAAACTGTTCCCTTTCCCAGGCCCAGTCCCAGGTCAGACCAAGCCACATCCACCCGAATTGCAACAGTTGCTCCTGCGGCTGCTAACGGAAATGTGGCCACTATCTCAGGGCGTAAGGCCGGCATTAGGTCTTTGGAAAGTACTTGTGTGAATCCAAACCCTAATTGGCATATTATAATTAGAGAAAGATAAAAATGCCAGTGTCTGTGAATAAATCCTTGTGTGCAGCTGTTCATAAGGGTTTGCATTCACACTGTACTGGCTATAAGAAAACTTGTATCAATAGGTCCGTCTGTATGTATATAAAATGTAATTCTTAAGTACTCTTCCTATTAAAATTCCATGATTGTGCTGTTATATATGTAGGGGATCAGAGAACCCTATCCCCTGTTTCTCAGTCTGTGATCTCATCCAGCCTAGCTACAGCCTGGGGAGGGATCCGGTTGGCTGGCTGCCCCAGTGCACGTCTGGGAGAGGTGTGCCTAAGCTTTGGAGCCAAAAATCTAGGGGCGGGCCCAGCAGTTTATAAAGGGAGCCCCTGCTGTTGTTTGCCAGTTCAGAGACAGAGACCCAGAGTGAGCAGTTAGCACAAACAGTGTGTGTTCAGACTGGAAAGGATAAAAGTCTGCTGGGCTGCCTGGGAATATAAAATCCTCTGTGGAACTCTGTGTGTGTGTCCCCTGAGGAACAGGTATTGCAATTGCCTGCTACGTGGGAGCAGCCACCCCTTTCAACAGGGAAGGTACTCTGGGGCAGGTAGCGCTACCTGGGGGGACTAAAGAGCTCTTGGGGAAGGGACTGAACTGATTTAAGGGTTGGGGTCTATCCGGATCTAAAGTGGGCTGGGCAAGTACAGAGACTGTGCCAGTGTGGATAGCCCTCCCAAGTTTCCTCAGGAAAGGATTATCAGTCACCCAAAAGCTGTTCTACTGTTTATGTCCAAAAGTTATATAAAGTTTAATATTGCTGCAAACCGTGTGTGATTATTTCCTAGTGGAAATCCCCTAGAGGTGTGTTCCTCAGTGTCCACTAGGTGGAGGCACTGCGCTGTTCCCAGTATCAATATTCTTTGAGAAACACACATCTCCTGTGAAAATACAGCCTATATTAAGTGAATGTGCCAAGAAAGGGTTACATATATATAAAATAAAATCTTTAACTTGTCACAAAGATGTGCAACACACTTTTGACAATAAAAGTGCAAACTTTAAACATTTAACGTTAAAAGTAAGTTTTTACCTGAGTTTTTTCCAAATTGTTCAGTTTACTCTGGGTTTGGTGAAACACAAAGGTGTGGCCTAATGTGATTGGCAGCTGGGCATGGGCATTAGCAGAGCTAAACTTTGTTTAAAGGAGAATTTTCTTGTAATCTGTGCAGACTCTTATGTACATGTAATTGTTGTTGAAATTAATATTTGTTTACTTTTAAAATGCATGATGTCACTGAATTGCAAAGCATGCTGGGAGCTTTGGGTATGAAAGGCCACTCCCAGTCAGCAAGAATCAGTCTGGTTTTGTCTCTCTGCAAGGAAAGGCTCTGTACAGACTGCTCTGCTGGTTTGATGCTGTGCTATACTGAGCTGTGTAACACTTTTGCCTTCTGCTTCAAGGAAAAAGTCACAATTTGTCAAGCAAGTTTCAGCTAACTCTGTAAAAGGGCCCACACCACACGCCCCAAGGAAAGGCCCCTAGAGTGAAAGTGCGCAAAATGTTCAAAAACGGTCTGGCAATACAACTTCCACTTTGACCAAAATGTCTGGCAGCTAAAAGGTTAAATATCTCTAAAACTAGAAAATAATAATAAATGTAAAGTGCCTGGAAAAGCCCCCCCCGGGCAACCTGACATTACATTTTTTATAGTTTACTTATCCTTTAACTTAGCAGCAATGCAGGGCCCCGGGCCCCTAAGAATTAGAACAGATATTGGGTTTGTACAGACTCAGTTGTGTAAATGAATTCACTCGTTTATTCCCAGGAGAGAGTGACACTGTGGGTTCTGGGCAGTGGGTTTCTCACCATTTGTATTTCCAACCTAAGGCTAATGCCACACTTAGCATATGGCATATATTTTTGGCTAGCCGAAAAACGATTGCCAAAAATTTGTGCCATACGCACCTACCTGAGCCTGCACATGAATAACTGAATACGCTTGGGTGCAGGCACATGTAGCTGAAATACGCATAAAAACTAGACGTTTTTATTCCTATTTGGGCTACATGTGCCTGCACCCGAGCGTATTCCTTTGATTCATTTGCAGGCTCAGGTAGGAGCGTATGGTGCGTATGGCGCATATTTTTGGCAAGCGCTCTTCGGCTTGCCAAAAATATACGCCATTTGCATGGTGTGGCATTAGCCTAATTTTCTTAAGTCTCTCCAACCCCCAAACGTAAATAACAACATGATCTCCCCCTTCATTTGCAGAACGACTCCGGGCGGAACTGGATAACTGTGAGTAATGGCTCCCCTGTCCTCTTATTTACTGTTACTGCTACAGGAACTTCAGTGCAGCTATGGGATCCGACAGTCTGTGTTTAGCCAGCGGGTTATTCAGCGGGGTATTCAGCGGGTTATTCGGCGGGTTATTCGGCGGGGTATTCGGCGGGGTATTTAGTGGGGTATTTAGTGGGGTATTTAGCGGGGTATTTAGCGGGGTATTTAGCGGGGTATTTAGCGGGGTATTTAGCGGGGTATTCAGCGGGGTATTCAACACTGAGTAATGTTTTCATTGCAGGCAAACAGAATGAGCACCACAGCGAGGAAGGTAAGCGGCTTTAATAGAAAGTGCAAGGGATTTTTAGAAATGTAGTTCTGATAATTAAGGAGTAAATTAGTATTAAAGAGACATTTGAGGCAGCAGATTTCTAATCCTTTCCCTCATACAGATCTCTCATCCTGTTTCTAAAATGAATGGGAGGGTTGGAATTAGGAGTTTGAGCCATAATAGTTTTGCAAGAGGATAATATTATACAGAGTATGTGGGTGTGGGAACAGAATCTCCCAGACACTGGGGCTCAGTGCAGCCCCCCAAGCCCTATATATTACTCATGGTTTGCTTTAGAGCTTTATACATTACTGTGTGTGTATAAGCTGAATAACCCTGCCCCTACACTGGGGCTATATCAGATTATTGTACCTCAGCACTGGGAAAGTGCAACAGCACTGCCAGACTCCAGCCTATCCAGTTGGGTTTAACACTTACATATTGGGGTTCTTAAATAGATATGCACATGTAGATTTATTGGCTGATTACACAGAATGTGAATAATATATTGATTAATTACATTTCATTTCCCTCAGCCCCAGTGAATGGAATATGTGCTGCAGGATACACCCCTAATGGCTGTACCTCATCTGATCATGGGACTCATGGCAATGTTCCCTCAGCCCCAGTGAATGGAATATGTGCTGCAGGGTACGTCCCTATTGGCTCTACCTCATCTGATCATGGAACTCAAGGGAAAAATTCTGCAGATCACTCACAAAGTACTGTACAGGTATAAGGGCAAAACCAATGGCAGCTGTTACATGGGAAATGCATCCGTTTTGCTCTATAAATCTTTGAACTTTTCCCCATTGCATCCACCCAAGATTAAAGGGATTTGTGTGTTAGAGGTGGGCACAAAATCATATTCCCCCTATTTTTTATTTTTTTTTAAATAAAATATGGACCAGCTTTGGATGGGGGTGGGGGGGCACAGCCTATGCACACTGAGCCAGAGGGGCTTATCAGACCCCACCATTGCAGCTACTTTTTGCTCTTTAGTGTCAAGGGGAACTATCAGTTACCCCCAGGGGTTCCCCCGGGACCCCACAGGTTGCAGTGGGCCATTGCCTGAGTAAGCCCATGAATTTACCTTAATCCCTGACCAGTTAACCTGCTAGAAATGTTTCCAGTGACCCAAACCTGCTCATAGCCCACAGTAGGGCTTCTAATCAGCTGCCCCTACTTTTGTTGTGTTGGGTAATAAACAAGAAAAAACCTTTCCAAGGGGGACAACCCCAAGGAAAAAAATGTATAGAATTGTCACCACCCCCAGAGTACTACATATCACTTCACTGCCTACTATTGTCGTGAGGGGCTAAGCTTGCCATGCATGGACTGAATCAGCAGCATATTGGCCTGTATATGGGGCCTGTCCAGCCAATATCTGGTTGAAATCAGTCAGAGCAGGTTTAAACATTCTGTCAGGGCAAGGACTCCATCAGCTCCTGGATGTGCCCTCACAGCAAATTGATCAGCCCCATGTTACCCAGCTCAGTGTGGGAATATTGGGGAAAGAGACGCTCGTTCGGCTCTTTATATGTACGCGCAGCTTTAGATTTAAACCTGACATCTCTAATAAATGTTCAGTAAATACTGCCCAGACCTGCACTTTAGTCTAATTAATTGAGCCCTTGTGCTTTTGGCTTCTGTCAGTCCAACTGTACCCCTGCCCTTTAGCAGGGAAGATCTGTGCCCCCAAAGATGCCCCAGTAGCCCCCCATTTCCTTTTCTGCTGATTCCCTGCCCATACTCTGTGCTGCTGGCACTTACCTGAGCTTCTTAAAGAGACAGTTCTGACTGGTGGGTGAGATGGCGCTAGCAGGACTGACATCAGGGGAAGCTCCTCCCAGGGGCAGGGCTTCTGCCAAAGGTGCTGAGTTTGTGTGGGTCAGGGTTATTATTACTGCTATTATCATGTTAAAGCGCCAACATATTTCACAGTCTGTCACGTTGGCACTGGAGTAGCTGTAAGACGATGCAGGCATCATTTTTTTTTTAAAATAATGTTTTTTAAAACTGTGTACATATATTTTCTTACAACAAACAAAAAGTATTGTTTTTGTGCAAAATGTATTATTCCTTTGCATTCCTGCCTTATTGTTGTAGACAATACTGAGTGCATTTATTTTTATTTGTTAATTTTAATTTTTATTTCTTTTATGTACTTATTTTTTTATTGTAAATGGCAGATTCTGTTACTGCCTATAAGAGGGGCCTGAATGAGTTCTTGAACAAACAGAAAATCTAAGGCTTTTGTGCTACAGTTAGTATTAATGTTGGTATATATACTGTAGCTTATATATGTGAGTGTATAGAGGGGTCTGTTTATGCACTGGGGTCTGTTTGGAAGGGCAGAACTCTGAGTCTTTTAAACCAAAGTTAAACATGTTACTACTGTATGTGTGCAACATAGTGCCAAGTCTGTGTGAAAGACACAAAGTTGGGTGCAGTTATGCATCTATATATATGTGTTACTGTCCCTGGGCAAACTTAGTGCCATTCATACATTCAGCTTAGGTAGAGCCTTAAGGAATTTGTTCCCAGAATCCCTTTGGTCTATTTGCATACGTATGAGGTGGTCTCCTCAACCCTGTTGACTTGTTAAATAACCCCCTAAAGCTGTTAATAATAGCAGGGCAGCCACTGAATGGCCATGTTCTCTCACATTGGGACTTATGCACTTTGTGTCAGTTTTACTGCAACATATCTTGCCTTGCTGGGCTGATTGTGTTACTGTGTGAGTGTGTGTAAGTTTGTATGGATGGATGGATATATTTATGAAGTGCTGTTTTTGATGTACTTATTGTATATGCTCGTTGGTATCTGATCAACTATGTGTATATGAATGTGAGAGTATCTTATATACAGAGATACAAAGCCTTTGTGGTTTTATGGAGAGCAGAGCCATAGTTGAAAAGGATAAAATTATGAAAAGAAGAAATTTAATTTTGTGTGTTTATACTTTATGCACTGGGGGCCATTGTGCCCAATTTTTGTTTCTCATTTTGCTATGAAAAATTTTGTATTCTAAGCACAATTTACTGAATCCTGCCGCTATCTATTGGCTAAAGCCTGCTCATTCTTAGCAGTGTTACTATGTGTTACTATGGAATTGCTCCTAGGATATTGGGCTCCTTAAGGGTGGATTCACAAACATTGGGGGCACAAGTGCAGTTTACAAAAGCAGCCAATAAGCAATTAGCTATGAACAGCCTACTACAAGTTAGAAAATAAAAGGCCTGGATGGTTGCTATGGGTAACTGCACTGGTGCAATTTAGCAACAATGTTTGTTAATCACCCCCCTTGCGTTTACAATAACTGTCTAAAAATGTGCTGGTAATACATTCCTGAGTACAGAACATTTGTTTTATATAAATTTGTAGAATTTGTATTTATATATTTGAGAGAATACAAATAAAGAAAACAGTATCAAAAAAGTTCTATTTATTCTTTGTGTCTGTCCCATTAGGTAAGGGAGAGGGGGGGGATGGAATGTGAGTTTGTGGGTCAGTTGGGAAAGTGGAGGGAATACAGGGAATTAGCAGCATTAAATACTCACACAATCCCTTCTATGCCCAGTGGCACTGCCTGCAATAACTGCCCCCTGTTATGGTACCTCTGGGTTGGGGGGACACTATGAGAAACCTGGTCAGGGAGGCCACCGAGAGGCTGGCGGCAACATTAAAGGAACAGTTCAGTGTAAAAACTGGGTAAAATAGACAGACTGCGTGGAAAAAAATTGTAATCTATAAAGGCTGGAGTGGGCAGATGTCCAACATAATAGCCAGAACACTACTTCCTGCTTTCAGCTCTCTAAGCTGTTAGCAGTCAGTGACTTTAGGGCGAGCCATATGGGACATAACTGTCAGTTAGTTTGCATTTGAAAACTAACATGTCCCATGTGGCCCGCCCTAAAGTCACTGACTGCTAACAGCTTAGAGAGCTGAAAGCAGGAAGTAGTGTTCTGGCTATTATGTTGGACATCTGCCCACTCCAGCCTTTATAGATTGTGCCTGGCCAAACTGAATCTGATCATAAATATCCTGTGACTTTTGGTCACAAATTGAAGAAGATTGGAAAATTCTTTGTGCACATTTTCTCCATTACGTAAATAAAGGTTTGGATTTGTTCAAATCCCAAAAACAAGTATTCGGCGCCGCCCCAGGGGAGACACAATGCCGCGCTTACATAGACACACGTGGGATATTCATTCAGTGAGAGGCACAGAGAGAGGCACAGAGTTATGGGAGTTGAAGTGGAAACAGATCGGGGCTGCTCTATGGCGGGACCTCCCTGAATAACCCGAGGGACTGAAGCCTAAATGTTTGCTCTATGGCGGAACCTCCCTGAATAACCCGAGGGACTGAAGCCTAAATGTTTGCTCTATGGCGGAACCTCCCTGAATAACCTGAGGGACTGAAGCCTAAATGTTTGCTCTATGGCGGAACCTCCCTGAATAACCTGAGGGACTGAAGCCTAAATGTTTGCTCTATGGCGGAACCTCCCTGAATAACCTGAGGGACTGAAGCCTAAATGTTTGCTCTATGGCGGAACCTCCCTGAATAACCTGAGGGACTGAAGCCTAAATGTTTGCTCTATGGCGGAACCTCCCTGAATAACCTGAGGGACTGAAGCCTAAATGTTTGCTCTATGGCGGAACCTCCCTGAATAACCTGAGGGACTGAAGCCTAAATGTTTGCTCTATGGCGGAACCTCCCTGAATAACCTGAGGGACTGAAGCTTAAATGGTTGGAAACTATAAATATCCCAAGTGCACAAAATGTGCCTCACAGGGTTGTACATAAAGTATTTTTCACCACTTAAAGCTGCCTGCACCTCCTGGGGGGCCCCATTGTGCCTGTCATCAAATGCTTAGGGCCACAACTGTGCCTGTCACAATACACTGGGGGCCACACCGTGCCTGTCACAATACACTGAGGGCCACACCGTGCCTGTCACAATACACTGGGGGCCACACCGTGCCTGTCACAATACACTGGGGGCCACACCGTGCCTATCACAATACACTGGGGGCCACACTGTGCCTGTCACAATACACTGGGGGCCACACTGTGCCTGTCACAATACACTGGGGGCCACACTGTGCCTGTCACAATACACTGGGGGCCACACTGTGCCTGTCACAATACACTGGGGGCCACACTGTGCCTGTCACAATACACTGGGGGCCACACTGTACCTGTTGTGAAACATCAGGGGGGGTTAAAAAAAACACACGCACACATAGGGGGCAGAGTTACTAAATGTATCTCCTTTTTATTTTTTTGAAACCACAACTAAACTACACGAATGTCAGATATTTATCAAAGAATCCGAAAGAAAAACGTCTCGAAAATGCCCCACCAAAACCCACAACTATACATGTGTATGCGCCATAAATATATATTATTCTCTGCCTATGCGTTTGGGCCTCCATTTTGCAGATGTGTAAAACAATCTATAACAGAAATAAAAAAATTTTGTGGCCCCTCAATGAGCAATTGGTGCTTAGCTGTTTCCTCGGTTGAATAAACTGTGTGAATATGTAGTCAAGGTGGCTAACATCAGTTTGAAATGAGGGAATTGTATTTTTTATAAAAAAAAAAAAAAAAAAATTATTTCTGTTATAGATGTTTTACACAATAAGCACATTCTATGGCTATATGAGTATGACACGGATTTCAAACTGGAAAAGTCACACAAACGTATACTGGCACCTACTGGTGAGAGAGAGAAATTACACTGACTATTTCATTTAGTAACACTATGTACCATTGGATTGGTTAATTATATGATTTGCACTGTGATGGCATTGGATAATGAGTTTCTGCAAATTATGATGTCACTAGAGGTTTTTTCAAGTTTTTGTACTATTTAAGTTTGTATTTTTCACTTGCACAATGTCCTTGATACAGGTCCCAGGAGGGACTGAAACGTTGGAATGCACGGTGAATAAATAGAAGGATTGATGTGTAATGGTGTGCTGGCCCTGTTTATAGGTATAAATATATATATAATATGCGTATAAACAGGCACTCACGTCTAAAGTAAAGTCTCTTGTGCCTGGGTGCAGTCCGTAAATAGAAAGGCTGTGCCGCACTCGCAGGTCTCAATGTGACCAATGAGATTTATTCAAAAATACATCTAACGTTTCGGCTGCCTCCGCAGCCTTTCTCAGAGCAGTAGTGGAACAAAGTGGGCACACTGATAAACACATGTTGGCGCGAAAATGGTGACGTTACTAAGTGCAAATAAAAGACATTATATCCATTCTATACAATGAATAAAAAACAAACAAAAGTTGCTAAATGAAGTGGAGACAATGAAGCCTCCAAAGAGAGAAAAAAAATGGTAAGAATGGCGGATGTGCCTCCATATAGACGGGTATTGTTGCTCTGTAGGGGCAAGAATAAAGTGCTATCAACACCTGCGCCCCGGCTGTTCATCAATATATATTAAAATATAATACAGTGTTCAGGGTCCAATGGAAGCACGGATGGTGCACAAGTACGAGCGTCGGAACCTACCTATACCATGGCACCGTGCCCAGCTATTAAACAAAGATATTATGAAGGTTTGGTTGGACATAGCAAACTGTTGTTTATCAATGGCTGGATCATGGGAGAGGCTGTAGCAGAGCCTGTATGGAAGCGCTCAGAATAGAGCAACAAGTATCAGCTGTATAGCTCGCCCGGTTGTTGCCTACAGCTAGGATATCCGGATAGCTGGAGAAATAAAGGAGTAAGTCAATAGTCCAGTTACTGAAACCAAGATAAGCCCACAGGGGTAGGGGGAGAGTTGGAAGAGGCAGGAGTGAGGGGCCCAGACAGAGAGCAACACACTTCATCAGGCAGCAAGTTACCCAACCAGATAGAGACATTATTATTATTAACATTTATTTATAAAGCGCCAACATATCCCGCAGCGCTGTACAATAAGTGGGTTCCATACATTGGGACATACAGAGTAACATATAAAGCAATCAGTAACCGATACAAGAGGTGAAGGGAGCCCTGCCCAAAAGAGCTTACAATCTACATTATTATTATTATTAACATTTATTTATAAAGCGCCAACATACCCCGCAGCGCTGTACAATAAGTGGGTTACATACATTGGGCATACAGAGTAACATATAAAGCAATCAATAACCGATACAGGAGGGGAAGAGAGCCCTGCCCAAAAGAGCTTACACTCTACATTATTATTATTATTATTATTTATTTATAAAGCGCCAACATATCCCGCAGCGCTGTACAATATGTGGGTTACATACATTGGACATACAGAGTAACATATAAAGCAATCAATAACCGATACAGGAGGGGAAGAGAGCCCTGCCCAAAAGAGCTTACAATCTACAATAGTAGCAAATAGAAGGTAACACATTGTACATAATATAAAGTAGCTGCAGAAAAGATCAGTTTGTTTCAATAGGAACAGAGTAGGTGCATCATTTCAAATAAAAGAAGCACAGGAACCAGTCTCTGGTCCCCAATCTAAGCAGATAGAAGCAGAGTAGGAAATCTCTGCTCGGAGCCTGAGACTCAGCGCCCATGTTACTGCATTCAAGATAAGAGAATCTGGAGAGGCCATTAGAGTATATTTATATATTATTGGAGTATATTCGCCCAACTACCCTGCCTTTTGCCCAGTAAGAAACCTAAAGAAGAGAGTGAGCAGCTGCCGGCTCCTTGTACTTTCATGGTAACAAACCCTGGGGGCCATTACAGGTGTAACCCTGTCGCACATTTGTTTCTATGAGAGTTCTGAGACTTGCAAGTGTTAGATGTGCGGGAAATTCAAACTGGAGCAGCGCATCTAACACTTGCGAGATGTGTGACAGGGTTACGACTGAGTTACGATCCTGACTTTTCACATGTTTTCTGGGGGGGGGGATGTTGAGGAAGGAGAGGAGCTGTGTGTAAATTTGACTGAGGCGAGAATGGAACTTTTGAAGCCACTGAACCACCGATGCAGGCTGAACACAATTTAAAAGTGGGGGCTGGGTCTGTTTTTCAGGGAGTGTTATCAGGCAGGCAGGGAACAAGGAACCCACTGTGCTATGTGCTTCCCAGTGCTCGCTTTACACGCGCCTTTTAGGATGGAGGTGGCTGGGTCAGGGCAGGGAGAGCGGAAGTTTTATGTTGGGGGGCGGAGTCAGGGGAGAGCAGGAGTTTTGTGAGTGCGTCTGAGAAGGGTAATACATTTTTATATTCATTTTTATTTTGGTTGTCCCCATTATATTTTAATTTTAAATTGTATATATTAAAGTTTTAAGCGCACCAAACTATATTCTGTGGATATTGGTAATGTTGAGGTGGCAAGCACCATGTGCACATGACCACATGCACACTACAAAACTTTAACCCTTGAAGTGCCACCGAATGTAGAACCTATGTTCTGTGAATAAAAGGACTGAAGTGCCACAGATAGCAGATTCTACGTTCTGCAACACTTCCGGGTGGAAATGCAGCTTTTAACGCTTTTACTGCCCGTATGTGATACATGCTTGAAGAAAAAGCTCTGCCTGCCAAGCACATATCACATACGTGCTTCGCATTTCATTGTCCTCTCTCTGCACTGAAAGTCTGGTGTGCCCCCAACCCCCTAGACCAGTGATCCCCAACCAGTGGCTCAGGAGCAACATTTTGCTTGCCAACCCTTTGGATGTTGCTCTCAGTGGCCTCAAAGCAGGTGCTTGTGTATGAATTTCTGGTTAGGAGGCAAGTTTTAGTTGCATAAAAACCCAGTGTAATTTCCAAACAGAACCCCCTGTAGGCTGCCAGTCAACATAGGGGCTATCAAATAGCCAATAATAGCTCTCATTGGCACCTCCAGGAACTTTTTTCATACTTGTGTTGCTCTCCAAAGCATTTTCCATTTGAATGTGGCTCACGGGTATAAAAGGTTGGATATCCCTGCAATAGGCAATAAGCCATGGGGGCTGGCAAGTCAGTCCTGCGACAGAAGAACAGTTCACACTCGTGTCTGCTGTTAGAGCTTCCTCCTCCAGCCCCCCTAAGTCACTGTAAGTAAGAACTGTACTGTAAGTGGAATATTTGGCCTTGAAATCTGAAGTATGCAGCTTTCTGGCAGTGCTTTGGGTAGTTAGTAGGTACTGCTGGGAGTTTGTGACCTATACAAGTGAGAAATCTCCATAAAACTATATATATTTGGTATTGGCATGTTCAGGAGACATGGGACTTTCCAAATCAGTTGTATATTCGTGCATAAAATAATTCATGTTTCTGATATGTGTGTTTATATTATGGAAAATATTATTTTTCTTCCTTTTTTTAGACATTTAGAAGTCTATATCTTTTTACAGAAGTGGAATTACACAAAAATTCTAGCATATTTTGAAAACTTAGGTTGTCCTGAAATATATTGTTTTCCTGGGTAAACTAAAATTTCTCCTTAGGAAATATCCCTGAAGTAAAAGAGTACAAATGTTCAAAGATTGTGTGTTATTATAAGTACCAGAAGGGTATACAGTTGGTGGGAGAATGCTTTGCCTTCAGTATAGGGGAGGGCGGGACTTCCCCATTCAGCAATGACTTGAACTGGCTCTCAGAGAAAGGACCCTAACAGTCTGTAATATTATTTAAAAAGTAAGCATATTTGGTCAACAAATATATTTGAGAAAATTATTATTTTCATCATATCTTTCCATCTGGGAAATTTGATTTTCACGATAGTTCCCCTTTAAGAAGTTAAGACACCACTTGTAACTAGAAAATAGTGCCATTAGGCAACACTCCCTATATATATACATTTCTGGTATTTAACCGAGCAGGTAGATATGATAGCTGATACCAATATCATTTATAAGGGGAAAATAAGAGAATGGGAGTTGTACCTAATAATAAAGGGAAACTCGCCCCGCCAGGCTCCCCTCCCATTGTAGCTGAATTTGCCCCGGGGAATAAACTCTGCGCTATAGAAAGTAATACATGAGGCAAACGCTAGGAATAATAGTATTTACTGTATAGCCCACTCCCTTTCTACAGGTTCCCGAATTGTCGGGTTAGTGACCCTGACTGACTGACTGACACACCCAGTAGCGCTGGCTCCTCCTTCTAAAACTTGTTTTAACGGAAAGCACCAATCACACTGAGCCTAACAACTACATGCACACACGCCCACACCTATTATTGCACCACGTGACTCTCCAGCCGCTTCATTTACATATAGGGCGCGTATGAATGTAGTCCAAGAGGCAGTGCATGCACAGTAAGGGGCGGGGATTTGCGGTTAAGTTTAGAAGTGTTGTCACAAGCTGTTAGTGTCGGACAGTTCTGCCCGGGGATTCAGGAGCTCGGTTTCCGGGTTCGGAAGTGACAGTGTGCCGGTACCGCTGGGCCCCTATACGCACTCACATCTGCTCAGTAAGTGATTCCCTGTCCCACTATTCTCCTTATAACCGGGAGGGCTGCCCGGGACCGGTCCAAACTTTACTCCCTTATTGCTGGACTACAAATCCCACATTAATTTAACAAATAATGAAGGTTGAAACTTTTCCCCAAATCTCCAGCAATGCTTGTCACATAGTATATTGGATAAAGTACAAGTAAGAAAAGAGAGAAAAAATAGTAACAGTGATGATGAACACTATGCACGCTGGGCCCTATCACATGTTGCCTCTTTATATGGCTGTTCAGTACCAAACAGGCTAAAGATAAAGGACAGAATAAAATGAGTTACCATTAAAGTACCCAGTGTTTAACATTATGATAACCAACAATAGGGGGGCCCTACCCATAGCTTTGTGTGTGAGAAATGCTCTCATTGGGAGTATCCAAGTATACAGGCCCGGATTTGTGGCGACGCCACAAAGGCCCGGGCCTAGGGCGGCATAAACATAGGGGCGGCATGCCGCCCCGCCGCACGCAAATTTTTAAAATTTTGCTCCCATACGGAGCAATGGGGACCTCTCCCCACTGCTCCGTATGGGAGTTTTAACTTTGGCGCATGCGCGTTAGCGCGGCGGCAGGGAAGGAGGAGGTGGTTTGCGCATGCGCGCTCGCACGGCGGGTGGGGGCGGTAGGGGGCGCCGAATTGGGACGGCCTCGGGGCGCGTCATTTAGAAATCCGGCGCTGCAAGTATAACTTATTTTGATATATAGTTCCATCTTGTTGTCCAATTGGTATTTGAGGGGTTCATTAGTATGTATGTTTTTGATATTATCTTGGACTTTTGTGATAATATGTTAAACTTTTATTGGGCTGCAGTGTGAATCCGACTACCTGCCATATATATATATGCAGGGCCGCCATTAGAAATCACGGGGCCCCTCACAACAAAATTTTCTGGGGCCCCCTCCCACCAGTACAAAGGACTCACGGACATGAGACATTGGTAGCCAGCAGGGCCCCCCCCTTGTACACTGGTAGCCAGCAGGGCCCCCCCCCTTGTACACTGGTAGCCAGCAGTGCCCCCCCTTGTACACTGGTAGCCAGCAGTGCCCCCCCTTGTACACTGGTAGCCAGCAGTGCCCCCCCTTGTACACTGGTAGCCAGCAGTGCCCCCCCTTGTACACTGGTAGCCAGCAGTGCCCCCCCTTGTACACTGGTAGCCAGCAGTGCCCCCCCTTGTACACTGGTAGCCAGCAGTGCCCCCCCTTGTACACTGGTAGCCAGCAGTGCCCCCCCTTGTACACTGGTAGCCAGCAGTGCCCCCCCTTGTACATTGGTAGCCAGCAGTGCCCCCCCTTGTACACTGGTAGCCAGCAGTGCCCCCCCCTTGTACACTGGTAGCCAGCAGTGCCCCCCCTTGTACACTGGTAGCCAGCAGGGCCCCCCCTTGTACACTGGTAGCCAGCAGGGCCCCCCCCTTGTACACTGGTAGCCAGCAGGGCCCCCCCCTTGTACACTGGTAGCCAGCAGTGCCCCCCCTTGTACACTGGTAGCCAGCAGGCCCCCCCCTTGTACACTGGTAGCCAGCAGGGCCCCCCCTAGTTCATTGGTAGCCAGCAGGGCCCCCCCTAGTACATTGGTAGCCAGCAGGGCCCCCCCTAGTACATTGGTAGCCAGCAGGGCCCCCCTTGTACATTGGTAGCCAGCACAGCCCTGCACAGAACGGAATAGCACAGCCCAGCCCCCCTTGGCTGCGGCGGCTCCTCTGGCGAGGTACTTCGTTGACGGTTCCTCTGCAAGTCTGAGTGCCGAAAGACGCCAGCCCTTTTATAAGGTTGCGCCCTGTGCGTACCCACGGGGCGCGACCAATAGGATCACCCGCTGACCACCAATGACAGGGCCCGGAATTCATTAAAGGGGGCCCGAGCTACTAAGTAAACTGTAGCACCGCCGGGCCCCCTTTTAAAGTTTGAATCGTCCGTGCCCGGGACGACTGTACCCCCTGTGCCCCCCTGATGGCGGCCCTGTATATATGTTGTGTCAATCATTGTGCTTACATAGTAAGTTAGGTTGAAAAAAGACATACGTCTATCACGTTCAACCATAATGCCTATATATAACCTGCCTAACTACTAGCTGATCCAGAGGAAGGCAAAAACCCCATCTGAAGCCTCTCTAATTTGCCTCAGAGGGGAAAAAATTCCTTCCTGACTCCAAGATGGCAATCGGCCCAGTCCCTGGGGCAACTTTTACTGAGAGCTATCTCCCATACCCCTGTATTCCCTCACTTGTACTAAGAGCTATCTCCCATACCCCTGTATTCCCTCACTTGTACTGAGAGCTATCTCCCCTACCCCTGTATTCCCTCACTTGTACTGAGAGCTATCCCCCTACCCCTGTATTCCCTCACTTGTACTGAGAGCTATCTCCCATACCCCTGTATTCCCTCACTTGTACTGAGAGCTATCCCCCCTACCCCTGTATTCCCTCACTTGTACTGAGAGCTATCTCCCCTACCCCTGTATTCCCTCACTTGTACTGAGAGCTATCCCCCTACCCCTGTATTCCCTCACTTGTACTGAGAGCTATCTCCCCTACCCCTGTATTCCCTCACTTGTACTGAGAGCTATCTCCCCTACCCCTGTATTCCCTCACTTGTACTGAGAGCTATCCCCCCTACCCCTGTATTCCCTCACTTGTACTGAGAGCTATCTCCCCTACCCCTGTATTCCCTCACTTGTACTGAGAGCTATCCCCCCTACCCCTGTATTCCCTCACTTGTACTGAGAGCTATCCCCCCTACCCCTGTATTCCCTCACTTGTACTGAGAGCTATCCCCCCTACCCCTGTATTCCCTCACTTGTACTGAGAGCTATCTCCCCTACCCCTGTATTCCCTCACTTGTACTGAGAGCTATCCCCCCTACCCCTGTATTCCCTCACTTGTACTGAGAGCTATCCCCCCTACCCCTGTATTCCCTCACTTGTACTGAGAGCTATCTCCCCTACCCCTGTATTCCCTCACTTGTACTGAGAGCTATCTCCCCTACCCCTGTATTCCCTCACTTGTACTGAGAGCTATCCCCCCTACCCCTGTATTCCCTCACTTGTACTGAGAGCTATCTCCCCTACCCCTGTATTCCCTCACTTGTACTGAGAGCTATCCCCCCTACCCCTGTATTCCCTCACTTGTACTGAGAGCTATCCCCCCTACCCCTGTATTCCCTCACTTGTACTGAGAGCTATCTCCCCTACCCCTGTATTCCCTCACTTGTACTGAGAGCTATCTCCCCTACCCCTGTATTCCCTCACTTGTACTGAGAGCTATCTCCCATACCCCTGTATTCCCTCACTTGTACTGAGAGCTATCCCCCCTACCCCTGTATTCCCTCACTTGTACTGAGAGCTATCTCCCCTACCCCTGTATTCCCTCACTTGTACTGAGAGCTATCCCCCCTACCCCTGTATTCCCTCACTTGTACTGAGAGCTATCCCCCCTACCCCTGTATTCCCTCACTTGTACTGAGAGCTATCTCCCCTACCCCTGTATTCCCTCACTTGTACTGAGAGCTATCTCCCCTACCCCTGTATTCCCTCACTTGTACTGAGAGCTATCCCCCCTACCCCTGTATTCCCTCACTTGTACTGAGAGCTATCCCCCTACCCCTGTATTCCCTCACTTGTACTGAGAGCTATCTCCCATACCCCTGTATTCCCTCACTTGTACTGAGAGCTATCCCCCCTACCCCTGTATTCCCTCACTTGTACTGAGAGCTATCTCCCTACCCCTGTATTCCCTCACTTGTACTGAGAGCTATCTCCCCTACCCCTGTATTCCCTCACTTGTACTGAGAGCTATCTCCCCTACCCCTGTATTCCCTCACTTGTACTGAGAGCTATCTCCCCTACCCCTGTATTCCCTCACTTGTACTGAGAGCTATCCCCCCTACCCCTGTATTCCCTCACTTGTACTGAGAGCTATCCCCCCTACCCCTGTATTCCCTCACTTGTACTGAGAGCTATCTCCCCTACCCCTGTATTCCCTCACTTGTACTGAGAGCTATCCCCCCTACCCCTGTATTCCCTCACTTGTACTGAGAGCTATCTCCCCTACCCCTGTATTCCCTCACTTGTACTGAGAGCTATCCCCCTACCCCTGTATTCCCTCACTTGTACTGAGAGCTATCTCCCCTACCCCTGTATTCCCTCACTTGTACTGAGAGCTATCTCCCCTACCCCTGTATTCCCTCACTTGTACTGAGAGCTATCCCCCCTACCCCTGTATTCCCTCACTTGTACTGAGAGCTATCTCCCCTACCCCTGTATTCCCTCACTTGTACTGAGAGCTATCTCCCCTACCCCTGTATTCCCTCACTTGTACTGAGAGCTATCTCCCCTACCCCTGTATTCCCTCACTTGTACTGAGAGCTATCTCCCCTACCCCTGTATTCCCTCACTTGTACTGAGAGCTATCTCCCCTACCCCTGTATTCCCTCACTTGTACTGAGAGCTATCTCCCCTACCCCTGTATTCCCTCACTTGTACTGAGAGCTATCCCCCCTACCCCTGTATTCCCTCACTTGTACTGAGAGCTATCCCCCATACCCCTGTATTCCCTCACTTGTACTGAGAGCTATCTCCCCTACCCCTGTATTCCCTCACTTGTACTGAGAGCTATCTCCCCTACCCCTGTATTCCCTCACTTGTACTGAGAGCTATCCCCCATACCCCTGTATTCCCTCACTTGTACTGAGAGCTATCTCCCCTACCCCTGTATTCCCTCACTTGTACTGAGAGCTATCCCCCCTACCCCTGTATTCCCTCACTTGTACTGAGAGCTATCTCCCATACCCCTGTATTCCCTCACTTGTACTGAGAGCTATCTCCCCTACCCCTGTATTCCCTCACTTGTACTGAGAGCTATCTCCCCTACCCCTGTATTCCCTCACTTGTACTGAGAGCTATCTCCCCTACCCCTGTATTCCCTCACTTGTACTGAGAGCTATCCCCCTACCCCTGTATTCCCTCACTTGTACTGAGAGCTATCTCCCCTACCCCTGTATTCCCTCACTTGTACTGAGAGCTATCCCCCCTACCCCTGTATTCCCTCACTTGTACTGAGAGCTATCCCCCCTACCCCTGTATTCCCTCACTTGTACTGAGAGCTATCTCCCCTACCCCTGTATTCCCTCACTTGTACTGAGAGCTATCTCCCATACCCCTGTATTCCCTCACTTGTACTGAGAGCTATCTCCCATACCCCTGTATTCCCATACATAGTGTGTTCTGTGAAACAACTTAAAGAAGAATGAAAGGTAAAGTTACTTGGGGGTGCCAAAATGTTAGACACACCCAAGTGACTTTAACCGCTTACCTTCTACCCTGGACGCCCCTGTTTGCAGAAAACAGCACCAGCCCGGGGCACCTGGAGCGGAGCGCTTCCTCCTTCCGGCTTCCATTTGCTGGAATGCCTGCGGCCAGGCATGCGCAGTAGAGTGAAAAGCCGACTTTAATGTTTAAGTTCGGCTTTTCACTCTACTGTGCGTGCGTGCGCAGCGAATAGGAAGGAGGAAGCGCCGGCAGCTACCCTGGGCTGGTGCTGTTCTCTCCGCACAGGGGCACCAGCCCGGGGTTAAAGATAGGTGGTCAAAGTCACTTGGGGGTGCCTAACATTTTGGCACCCCCAAGTGACTTTGACTTTCTTTTTCCTTTAAGTGATGTTTCCATAATGGTTACACTATAGCTTCCTTTAAAAATAGTTTGGTTACGTTTGAGTCATATTTCCTGAGAGACTGTTGTCCCAATATCTTTTTCCCAGTTGACCATGTGTTGAAGTTTGTCCTGGGATTGTGTGTGGCTCACATGATAGTACAACATGGTCAGTGTTTTTCTAGTCATCAGGGAAACTTTGTAGATGGTTCAAAGTAGACCTGGGCGATATACCGTTTAATACCGAATACCGGTGTTTTTTTTTTTTTTTAAAACTATATTCATTTTTCAGATACCGCAATACCGGGGTGTCAGGGTACTCACCCGTGCGGCCCGGTCTCGCGCGCCTCCTTGCGTGCGCGCATGCGTGGGGGGTATTTAAAGCTATCAAACGCCTCCTCCTGTGCTATGTTGTCTGCGGCCTTGCCTGGGAAACTAAGCCTGCCTGATTTACCTTACGACTTTCTGGTGTCGATCCTTCACTTGCCTGATTTTCAAATACCGTGACACCGATATAATTTTGAAAAATACTGTGATATAAATTTTTGGTCATACCGCCCAGCTCTAGTTCAAAGTGTCTTTGACTAAAGTGGTGTATCTGTATTGCACGGTAGAATTCCATGGGGGAACTTGTGCATTATTTGGGTTGCAAAGGTTTTGTCCCATCTGTGAGTTGATGTGCATACAGTATCCCTCGATGGCTCCACCATTTAAACAATTTAGTAGCTTGGCCCGGAGGAAAAAGACTGTTTCTGTGTTCATACCCAGTATTTTTGATGCTAGGCCATGTTTATATTGTAGTGTATTTGGTAGGTTGGATTCCAAAGCAAACTTGGTAATGGGACTGGGTTTACAGGATCGGATTCTATTTCTACCCACAGGGGGGCTAAGCTTTCCCCCATGTAATAAGAGGATTTGAGCGCATCTTGCTGCTCTGTAATATTGTTGTAGGTTTGAGACTCCATGGCCTCCTTTATTTCGATGTAGATACATCATTTTTTGTTTTTAATTTTTGGTCCTTTATTGTCCCAGACAAAGGACATAATTGTTCACTGAAAATTCTGTAGGTCTTTCTGCGAAATTGCTATCGGTAGGGCCTTTAAATAGTAAAGTAATTTGGGCAAGGCCCAAGTTGAAAAGTTGAAAGTAAGTTGAGGTCAATAAGTTTTGTAAGATTCTTAGGGAGTCCACAAGGCATGAATTCAATTTTTCTTGGTTTAATTTGATACTTGAGTAAATTCTTGGATTAGAGTCAATAAATTTTGGAGTGTAGTTAAAGTTATGGTAAGCAATAGGTCATCTGCAAACATTTGTGTTCTGTCCCTGCTATTGTGTAGCCTTTAATGCTTTGGTGCTTTCAAATTGCTATAGCCAAGGGTTCCATTGCTAAAGTAAATAACGCTGGGGATAGTGGGCACCCTTGCCTTGTTCCTGTATTTCTATTGTTTGCTGTGTAAATGTGGGTAATTTCAGAGTAGCTGTGGGGGGCAAGTAATAAACAAACTATTTTAGAAAAGGAGCCTTCGATTTCCAGTAAACGTAATACAGCTTCACGATATTCCCAGTTAAGGGAATCAAAAGCTTTATCCATAACTAGTGCTAAGATTCCCAGTTGTCTGTTACTAGCTTTTGCCTGGTGAATTATATTAAATACCTTTCTGATATTATTATTATTATTATTCCCCTGCTTGTCTGAAGGGTGTGAACCCCACCTGATCCTTATGTTTTATAGTGGGTAAAAGTTTTCTTGAAAGGATAGGAGGTGAGAGAGAGAGGTTTTTGAATTATTTGCCTTTTCTTCCAACTATTTGCAGTTTTTAAATGAGGGGTCACTGACCCCGGCAGCCAAAAACGATTGCTCTGTGAGGCTACAGTTTCATTGTTACTTTTTGTAACTGTCTTTTGTATTCAGTCCCTCTCCTATTCATATACCAGTCCCTCATCCAAACCACTCCCTGGTTGCTATGGTAACTTGAACTCTAGCAACCAAATAGCTGGTGAAACTCCAAACTGGAGAGCTCCTGAACTGAAAATGAAATAACTAAAAAACTACAAAAAGTAAAAAATGAAGGCCATTTGCAAATAAGAATATCACTCTCATCATACTAAAATTTAACTAAAATGTAACTTTGATAACTTTGTTTAATTTATCTAGAGCAGGGTTATAAAGGGGAGGGAGTGGGTGTTGAGTCAGGAAGTCTTGTATCGTACCCTTATTGGGTTTATGAGTTTGTGTGTATAGCGTCCTATAGAATTCCACGAATGTATTGTTTCTCCTCTGTGTCTAACCTGAAATGACATCTGGGCATATCCTCTCATTACTCCTCACAAAGTGATTATAACTGAGTTACAGTCAGAACGAAACAGAAACAAGTCCCGCTGACTCACCAGCTTTGGATATAAAACTCCCTGCAAACTATTATATACACTATAGCTTTCTGATGGCAGTTCATCATTTTGTACATAAATGAAAGAAGTAACTTGTTGTTTGTTTGTTCTCCCACCCCCCCACACCCCCTTACAGCTGATCTTGTCCCCCAAGAGCTGTTCCATTCCTCCAGAACAGCTCTGGGGGGGGGAAAGCAGGACAGTATGGCTCTGGGAGGGGGAAGCAGGGTACGGCACAGCGGTGGGCAGGGCCAGGGATTGTTTGTCCATATAACAGTGTCACTCACCCCCGGTCTGGCCCGGCCTACACTCACTCACCCCCGGTCTGGCCCGGCCTACACTCACTCACCCCCGGTCTGGCCCGGCCTACACTCACTCACCCCCGGTCTGGCCCGGCCTACACTCACTCACCCCCGGTCTGGCCCGGCCTACACTCACTCACCCCCGGTCTGGCCCGGCCTACACTCACTCACCCCCGGTCTGGCCCGGCCTACACTCACTCACCCCCGGTCTGGCCCGGCCTACACTCACTCACCCCCGGTCTGGCCCGGCCTACACTCACTCACCCCCGGTCTGGCCCGGCCTACACTCACTCACCCCCGGTCTGGCCCGGCCTACACTCACTCACCCCCGGTCTGGCCCGGCCTACACTCACTCACCCCCGGTCTGGCCCGGCCTACACTCACTCACCCCCGGTCTGGCCCGGCCTACACTCACTCACCCCCGGTCTGGCCCGGCCTACACTCACTCACCCCCGGTCTGGCCCGGCCTACACTCACTCACTCACTCACCCCCGGTCTGGCCTGGCCTGGCCTGGCCTACACTCACTCACTCACCCCCGGTCTGGCCAGTTTCATAAATAGATGGCTCTATATAGAACTGGGGATCAGCCAAACCTTTAAACAGGTATACTCCCTTCATTCCATCCAGCATCATAGTTAAATGTATTTATATATTGGTTTGTTTCTCAGTTGCAGGTTAGCCAGCTTGTTGGGGATTATTATGGAATCCATCATGAACAACATTATGATAGCCTCCTTCATTCTCTGGTCGCTGTATACAGAATGTCTTTCAGGTAAGTGATTTTATTCGCAGAATTTGTTTATGGTAGTAGTGGCTGTTGATGTATCAGGGAGAATCTATAACTGTAAATTAAATAAACTCAGGCCACAGGAAGATAAACAGGGGTCAGATGTTACTCATGGCTTTTTACAGGACTATATCATGAATACCTTTCTTATATAAAAATAAGATGTTTGTTGCCAAGATATAGTTTATTCAGTGCTGTCCAACTGGCGGCCCGCGACCCCCCTCTGTGTGGCCCCCCACCTGTCTGGCTGCTTTGATGGCTTACTCTTGTGTAAACTTTAAATGGTATCAGTACTGAGATTAACTGCCCCCCTGCATGGTTCTCACCTCAGATTCAGGCTGTAATCAGGCTGTATTGTTTAAATATGTAATTCCCTGTGTTGTTCACACCTTTTAATCTCTGTATTGTTCACCCCCTGCAGTGTTCACACCTCAGGCTCAGGCTGTAATCACCCATATTGTTCCCCTGTTCACACCTCAGGAGCAGTAGAAACCCACAAATAATCCCTGCACACTACAAAAAGAACATATACTGAGGTGGTACTGCAATTAAAAAGTTTTTTTAATATATAGTTATTGTGCAGACTGTAGGAGCAGTGCCAGCATTGTGTCACTGTATGCTGCCTGTGTGTGCGCCATACACACAGGCATCATAGGGCAAGCAGAGTATGGCACACACAGGCAGGGTAGGGAAGGCAGAGTATGGCACACACAGGCAGAGTATGGCACAAACCAACCAAGAATGGCAAACACAGTGAAAGTATGGCACACGCAGGCAGGGTAGGGAAGGCAGAGTATGGCACACACAGGCAGGGTAGGGCAGGCAGAGTATAGCACACACAGGCCAAGTATGGCACAAACCAGCCAAGTATGGCACACAGGCAGGGTAGGGAAGGCAGAGTATGGCACAGGCAGGGTAGGGAAGGCAGAGTATGGCACACACAGGCAGGGTAGGGCAGGCAGAGTATGGCAGGTTTTTTCTGTACTACAACCATTAATATGGGTATGGTCATGTGATAACATGGGTGTGGTTTCAAGTGGGTGCGGTTTCAAAAAGGGGAGTGGTCAAAACTGGCTTCCATTATCGGCCCTCCACCACGTAGGTCGGAAAAATTCCGGCCCTCGGTACAACAGAAGTTGGACAGCACTGGTTTATTTATAGATGATTTTCGTTTAAAAGGAACAGTTCAGTGTAAAAATGAAAATGGGTAAATAGACAGACTGCACAAATTAAACAATATTTGCAATATAGTTAGGCAGAAATGTAATCTATAAAGGCTGGAGTGGGCAGATGTCTAACATAATAGCCAGAACTCTACTTCCTGCTGATAGTCGGTGACTTTAGGGGGGGGCACATGGGACATAATTGTGAGTTAGTTTGTGAGTACGCAGGTCAGATTCAATAGCAACTAACTGACAGTTATGTCCCATATGGGGCCCCCCTCAAGTCACTGATTGGTTACTTAGGAGAGCTGTAAAGCAGGAAGTAGAGTTCTGATTTCAACAGTATTCAGGTGAATCCTACGTGTCCAGCCAGTCACATCTAAACCCTTAAAGATATGTGTCACGCTACCACAGACGCATGTGACCAGGCGGGCAGCTGTAAGGGTTAACACATCAACTACTCAGTTTTCCGCTAACTCATGCAATCAAACCCCAAACAGCCCCAACCCGCCTAAACTTAAAGGAACAGTAACACCAAAAAATGAAAGTGTATAAAAATAATTAATATATTATATACTATTGCTCTGCACTGGTAAAAGTTGTGTGCTTTCTTCATAAACACTACTGCAGTTTATATAAATACCCTGCTGTGTAGCCATGGGGGCAGCCATTTAAATTGAAAAAAGGAGAAAAGGCACAGGTTACTAAGCAGATAACAGATAAGTAGCAGATTCCCATTGTATTCTACACAGTTTATCTGGTATTTTCTTATGTAACCTGCCCCCATGGCTACACAGCAGCTATTTCTATTAACTATAGTAGTCTTTCTGAAGCAAACACGCAACTTTTACCAGTGCAGGGCAACAGTACATTATATTTTAATTATTTTAAAACATTTTTATTTTTTAGTGTTACTGTTCCTTTAATAACTGCCACCACCGCGTTTAAAGGCCGCAAGCACCCAAGTCTAAAGATTCTATTGCACACTGCACATTGCACTTCATAGCTAAGCACTCTCGCAGACAATGCAAGTTAGTCTACAGACAACACACAACTTTCCAGCAAGCAAACAAAGGGTTAAGCAGACACATTTTCCTTATAACTAGCAAGGGGTTAAAACACATTTACATACACACTCCTTAAGGCATAAAGGTTCATTTAGAGCACAAAGAAAAAACGTATTAAATTTTATATTTAATAATCCAAATTGGACCGTGCATATATTATATAAAAACAGTGAATGTTACAAAATGACATACAAGTTGCAAAACAGTTATAAAACAAAAAGGGATAAAAATGCAGAAACCTACATACATCACCAATAGAATGGTCCTATGTAATTCCTGTTCCGGGGGGGCGGAGAAATAGCGACATATACCTCCCGAGCAGCTCGGTCCCCAAAGGCATATCTCTTCCCAGTTGTCTGGGCCATTGATATACAGGTCACAAGGTTCACACCCCCAGTTTATAAAGTTCACGCCCCCCATCCAATGAGAAAGGTGAGGGCGGGTCACCATTTGATAACTGGCTGTTCTGTTGACATTTTTATTTTCCAGCTATCTTTAAATACTTATGGGTGTTCACCAGAATTCTAGAACCATGAGCATTATGTGGGAAATGGAATTCTCTGTTCATAGACACCAAACACACCAGGCCTAACGCATATTATTCTGGTTTTATCAGGATATTGGGTAATCCCACGAGGGATCATAACATCGGGAGTGTTTGGAGTCTGGGGGGAGCTCTAGCTACAAGCTAATGGCTGGGCGCCATGATTTTTATCTTTAGTAAAAGATATTTATTCTATGGGCCTCAAGAAATATTAGCTAAGAATCTGCTAAGAAGAGACAGACCCCCACTGTAGCACAGGTAGGATAATTTGGTTACCCTTGTTGATTTAATCTGGCTCTTCACACCTCGCCAGCCAGCCCGACTTCAGTGTCATTTAGGGGGTATTTGTGAATTACCCCTACTGTGGGGGGTTTCCTTCAATTGTGGCTTCCAAGCAGACTTCTAAATTGAAAACTTTTTATGTGGAGCCTTACTGCTCCAACATGACAATGTTATTCTATAACTAACCAACTGAAACTTTAATTTTTGATAATGTTCTCAAATTTTAATATGCAAATTTACTCTTCAGTTTGGTTGAATCATTTGTGGAGGATTTGGTATTCGGGCAAATCTTAAAGGAACAGTAACATGAAAAAATTAAAGTGTTTTAAAGTAATTAAAATATAATGTGCTGTTGCTCTGCAAAAAACTGGTGTTTTTGCTACAGAAAAGCTACTCTATAAATAAGCTGTTGTGTAGCCATGGGGGCAGCCATTCAAGCTGGAAAAAAGGAGAAAAGGCACAGGTTACATAGCAGATAACTAGTAAATAAGCCCCATATAATGGGGGTTTCTCTGTTATCTGCTAAGTAACCTGTGCCTTTTCTCCTTTGAATGGCTGCCCCCGGGGCTACACAGCAGCTTAGGGCTCTGGCACATGGGGAGATTAGTCGCCTCGCGAGGCTTTTTCGGCAATTTGCGCAAAATTGCGCAGCCGCGTGTGCCATGGGAAGGCAACTCGGGGAGATTAGTCGCCCGCGAACAGGGAGTTTTGTCGCGGGCGACTAATCTCCCCGTGTGCCAGAGCCCTTGGTAGTCTTTCTGAGGCAAACGCACTAGTTGTAGCAATGCAGGGCAACAGTACATTATATTGTAATTACTTTTATACACTTTTATTTTTTGGTGTTACTGTTCCTTTAAGGGTGAAGACACACAGAGCTACTACTAGCAGCTACTTGTTATGGCTCCTAAAATAGACAATGCTGATCATTTACTGATAATTGTCTGTGTGTTTAGCAGAGGCAATTCTCAGTATTGTCTATGGCAGGGGATTTCCTGGCATTTAGTAGCCGTGACAAGTAGCTGCTACTAGTAGCTCTGTGTGTCTACACTCTAAAATTACAGATTTGGTACATACCTGATGTTTTATTTTTTTTCTTCTGTCATGTCTGAACTTTTTTTTATATGCTTGTTTATAACTCAAGTTAATTAATTGCCTTTACGCTTTACAGTCAGGTTTCAGGTCTCATCAGTACCATCAGTATCTGTGGTGCTTGGGTCAGATGTGCTGTTACCTTGTCGTCTGGCTCCTGAGAAGAATGGAGAGAAGATGGAAATCCGTTGGTTTAAAAAGATATACCGGCCCTATGCTCATCTTTATATTAATAGGAAAGACGATTACACAGCCCAGATGCCACAGTTTGCTGACAGAACAGAACTGCTAAAAGAGAACATCACTAGGGGAATTTTCCCTTTAAAGATCCGTAACGTCACAGCTCAGGATTCTGGGGAATATCATTGTTATGTTGAGTCCAGTGACCATCACGGCATGGCAACAGTACAGCTACAGGTTACTGGTAAGTGAGCAGAGTTTTAACTGAATTCTTATTGTTTTATTGTCAAAAATGATATATTACTGGCAATACTGTATATACTCAAGTATAAGCCTAGTTTTTCACACCCAAAATATGCTGAAAAAGTCACCCTCGGCTTATACTCGAGTCGGGTGCCATGGGTCCCTCCAGACTAGCACCCTCTGTCCTTTATGTGCAAATTAGTCCACCCACAACCAGACCCTCCAGTGCCCTGGCCCGCTCCCACTAGCAATACTTATTCCCCCTTACATCTCCTCCGGGACTGGGTCTGCTGCCAGTTTGCCAATGCGCATTGAGCGTGGGGTAGTACTCATTGTTTTTGTTGACCCTCTTCTCCGCTTACAGCGCTAGTTTACTGTTTTTCTTTGAAATAAATATTTAAAAACATATACCCCAATGATGCCTCATTTAATGTAATTTTATTGGTATTTATTTTGATTATAGAAACTTAGCAGTAGCTGCGGCATTTCCTCACCCTAGGCTTATACTTGAGTCAATAAGTTTTTCCAGTTTTCTTAGGTAAAATTAGGTACCTCGGCTTATATTCGAGTATATACGGTATTTGTCATATGCAAAGTATCATCTGCACCTACATATCTAAACAATACTGCCCAGCAGAGCAACATCTTGAATAGATTTGGTTTCCCTACAGTTTGCCCCCATTACATTGGCCCCCAGGCTTCCCTGCCAAACTGTGTCATTAAAGATACCAGAAAATGACAGTGGCCCTGTATCATGGAGAGAAATACAGAGTTGCTCAGCTTTATTGGTGGGCCTCATCATGTCCTTTCCCTGTTTGGATTTCTGTATTTGCCAATTAGGTGAATGCGCAGCTTTAATCATAGAGATCCAAACAGAGAAGTAATACGGCCCGAAGTAACGGTTGCCACTAGCACTGGGACACAGCCCAGTGATGCATTTTGGGATGGGGGCCCTGGCGTGGCATTGGTTCTCCTTTACATAGACTAGTGGCTAAAACCAAAATAAATGTCCTACAAAAGTAAGCCTATTTTGACTGACACCTTTGTTTACCTTTGAGTTAACTTTCACTATAATGTAGAGAGTGCAATTCTAGACAATTTGCAATAGGTCTTAATTTTTTTTAAATTTCTGGTAGTTTTTTAATTTACATTTTGTTCCACAGCTCCTCCAGTTTGGAATTTCAGCAGTTATCTGGTTTCTAGGGTCCTTAGTAACCAGGGAGTGGTTTGAGAGTGACTGATATATGAATAGTAGAGAGGCTGAATAGAATGATAAGTAATAAAAAAGTAACAGTATTGATAAAATTGCCTCACGGGGCAATAATTTTTAGCTGCCGGGGTCAGTGACCCCCATTTGAAAGCTGGAAAGAGTCAGAAAAGGAAGGCAAATAATTTCAAAAACTATAAAAGATAAAAAATGAAATTGACATATTAAACATATTAAAAGTTAACTTAAAGGTGAACTCTGCCTTGGGAATCATTTAACTATTAAATAAACCCAATAGGGCTGTTCTGCCCCCAATAAGGGGTAATTATATCTTAGTTGGGATCAAGTACAGGTACTGTTTTATTATTACAGAGAAAAGGGAATCATTTAACCATTAAATAAACCCAATAGGGCTGTTCTGCCCCAATAAGGGGTAATTATATCTTAGTTGGGATCAAGTACAGGTACTGTTTTATTATTACAGAGAAAAGGGAATCATTTAACCATTAAATAAACCCAATAGGGCTGTTCTGCCCCCAATAAGGGGTAATTATATCTTAGTTGGGATCAAGTACAGGTACTGTTTTATTATTACAGAGAAAAGGGAATCATTTAAACATTATGCTTATGGCTCGCTTTCCCCAGACAGGGCCAAGGCATTACCTGTAGTTCTGGCCCTAACCCCAGACACCTAAACACATGGAAGTTATACCTCCAAAGTACACTTTCAAAGTAATCCCTGCATTTTTATAAGTGATCTTTGCCACCATAATGAAAGCAGACTAATTATTTTTATATATATATATATCTCTGTTAAAGATGGATCAGCGCTACTCATTATAACACATAATCTGTTTCTCAAGGAAGCAGTGTTACAAACAATCCCCTTAAGGGAGGTGACAGACGGGGAGATTAGTAATCTCCCCGCAATGCCATCCCACCAGCAAGAATGTAAATCGCTCTCATATCACCTAAAGATTAACTATAAGCTTGAGTTCCAGACGCCCAACACAATCTAGCTCATATACCCAGAATCCCTGATGCTGCAGAGGCAGCTTTTTTGGTGGCCAGGCACATGATCTATGGGCATGCCGAGCTTGCAACCAATGTCTGGCAACCGGCTGTTACAATAGAGAGTGCTGATCCATCTTTAAAGGACATGTCAACCCCAAAAATAATTTTTTTGCCAAATAAAAGGAAACATAATGTAAGCAAAATCAGGGCTGTGGAGTCGGTAGATAAATTCTCTGACTCCTCAGTTTCTGATAATTCTGACTCCGACTCCTCTGTTTTTAATATGCTAATGTATTTTATACATTCATTGAAGGAAAGGAAGGAGACATACATGTCATTTAACCACAGAACTACTGGCTAGGAAGCCAATACTCTACTGTATTGCCCAATTAAAGCAAAAGACAAACACAATGAAAATAGCAAGTTGTTTTTTTTATTTTTTTTTTTTTATTTAAACAAGTGGCTGGATAGTAATAGCTGGCATAAAAATCAGGAACAGCAACTTTACCAGTTCAAAACAAACCACATTCTTTGGCAGTTTTAAGTTAAAACTACCAATTAATTAGTTATCAGTGAGAGTTAGGCTGGGTTCGCAGTGGGCATTGTGTTCCCTGTAACAGAGGAACCCGACGCAGTGAAGCTGCCGCACCGTAACTGTGCGTTACGTCCCATTGAGTGAAGCATACAGCCAATGAAAAGCTTCATGGTCACTCAACGTGTTCGTTTATGCACTGCGTGCATTGGGCTTTATTCTTATAGCAGAGAAGTCATTAATTATGACTGTTTGTGAATTGGGACATTTAAACTTGCTTTATTTTTTTTTATTCCCATTTAAATTTAGTAGGAGTCGGAGTCGGTTCATTTTTTTCCAACTCCAGGTACCCAAAATTGCCTCTGACTCCACAGCCCTGAACAAAATTTGTAATGGTTTTTGTGAATATATAATTGCTATTAGAAGCGGTGTTTTCCAGTCCTTTTCAATTCCCTGCCCTGGGGGCTCCGCCATATGAAAGAATGTAACACTGACTGACTGACCTTTGCAACATTGTTTAAAAAGTAACAACCTGGAGTTCAGCAAATGCTGCTTTCTATAGCGATTTTATTCACAAATAAGTTTAAAGCACTAATAATTTTTAATAAATTCACATTGGAAGTTGCTTTTATTAGGCACTAACTAAATCTGTGGCTAGAGTGCTGGTAGATTGGGATTTACACACACAAACACACACAAACACACACACACACACACTAATCCTCAGGTTTCCTGTATGGAGTTATTGCTGTGAGTTAAGGGTAACAGACAGTACAACTGCACCCACAAGCACAATTACTCGATGGGTACGCACTCCAGACACGGGTGAAGGTGGTTTAAGAAATGGCTTTATTCACAATTGTCCTAAAATTAGGCTTGATGTGCTGGGTGGCTTAGAGCAAGTTCTTAGTATTGTTGTATTTAATTGTGGTACAACTGCACTGCTAATTATATTTCTCTGTTTTTAGCCATTGGAACTGTGCCGGTTATTTCATCAATTACGAATGACGCCGTTTCTTGTGAGTCCCGTGATTGGCATCCAAAACCTCATCTGACATGGACTGATAACGAGGGAAACAAAATAAACTGCTCTATGATGAAAGTGTTTAGAGATGAGAATAATTTATATAATATCCTTGGTATTATCCAGCAACCAAATGCTTCAAATGTCACTTGCACTGTCTCCAATTCTATAAATCACAGCAATGATTCCAGGCAGATCAGAGGTGAGTCAGTGAGAATCTTCTTAATCTTCTGTAATTCAGATCTCCATACCTTAAGTCTACTAAAAAAATCAATAAAACATGAATTAAACCCAATAGAATTGTTTTGAATCCAATAAGGATTAATTATATCTTAGTTGGGATCAAGTACAGGTACTGTTTTATTATTACAGAGAAAAGGGAATCATTTAACCATGAAATAACCCAATAGGGCTGTTCTGCCCCCAATAAGGGGTAATTATATCTTAGTTGGGATCAAGTACAGGTACTGTTTTATTATTACAGAGAAAAGGGAATCATTTAACCATTAAATAAACCCAATAGGGCTGTTCTGCCCCCAATAAGGGGTAATTATATCTTAGTTGGGATCAAGTACAGGTACTGTTTTATTATTATAGAGAAAAGGGAATCATTTAACCATTAAATAAACCCAATAGGGCTGCTCTGCCCCCAATAAGGGGTAATTATATCTTAGTTGGGATCAAGTACAGGTACCGTTTTATTATTACAGAGAAAAGGGAATCATTTAACCATGAAATAAACCCAATAGGGCTGTTCTGCCCCCAATAAGGGGTAATTATATCTTAGTTGGGATCAAGTACAGGTACTGTTTTATTATTACAGAGAAAAGGGAATTGGTTTTAAAATTATGAATCATTTGATTAAAATGGAGTCTATGGGGACAGGCTTTCCGTAATTCTGAGCTTTCTGGATAATGGGTTTCCGGATAACTGATCCCATACCTGTAAAAACATTTCATGCCTTTGTGTAGCATTAGGTGCACGGTTTTTATCAATGCTGCCTTGCGGCACTGGAGACCAGGGTTTAATTGCACTCAGGGCACTTTCTGCATGGATTTTCTCCAGGTTCTCCCATTTTTCTACCCCAACCCAATATATAAAAAAAAAAAATCTTTTTGATCATTCCTGTGAGAGATGTTACAGTTTCTCAACTTTTTGTTATATATATATATATTTTGTAGGGAAATTCCAATTTACACTTTCCCTGAATACACAACCCTGTGACTTTAACCCTTTCACTGCCAGCCGTTTTGGTCAAAGTGGAACTTGTATTGCCAGACAGTTTTTGAACATTTTGCAATGTTTCACTTTAGGGGCCTTTCCTCGGGGGGACTTTTAGTTTACCCAGGAAAACAATATATTGTTTTTTTTTTTATATTGTTTTTTTCAGGACAACCTATGATTTCAAAATATGGTAGAAAGTTTGTGCAATTCCAATTCTGTATCAAGATATAGGCATGAAAATACAACTGATTTGGAAAGTCCCATGTCTCCTGAACGTGCCAATACCAAATATATATAGTTTTATGGAGATTTCTCACTTGTATAGGTCACAAACTCCCAGCAGTACCTACCAAATTCCCAAAGCACTGCTCCAGAAAGCTGCATACTTTAGATTTCAAGGCCAAAACTTCCACTAACAGAAGGTTTATCCCAGAAAATTACACATTTCTGGAAAGAACAGATTCTGGGGAATACAGAATAGGCACAACTGTCTGTCTGCTCCAAACTATCAAGTCACAATCAACACATTTACAAACATTTTTTTTTTTTTTTACATTTTACCACTTTGTTTTTAGTTTCTTTTCCCTAACAACTGTTTATTTTGACAGCGTGACTTTTGGATCAGATACTCTGACCACTAATTACACTGTCGTGTGACTTGTTTTGTTGTTTCACTGATTTGCACAATTTTTGTGGTTTTATTGCATTTTTATCCCTGTATCAGTGTTCCTTTACCTATTTTGAATTCATCAGAATGTGTACTTTCCAAAAATATATGGTTTTCTGGGGGTCTCTGTATAGTTAGGGGGTGTTACGGCACATAATACGCTGACAGGGGGCTCTGTGTGCAAAAGCTGAGCAGGTGAGAAATCCATATGTGCTATTTTCATTTTGGGGTCAGTACATACCGCAGACTTTGGTATATCTATGCATATTGGGCATCAAACTGTTCAGTAGGCCTCTGGTGTTCCTATTTGGGGAGATTTGCCTTTGTACGCAAGAAATTGTGTGAGATAAATGCGGCAAATTGCAACATTTTTAGGCCTTTTCAGAAATGTCATAAAAACGATTAACTGTAGGAAAGCTTTGCAGATTGGTACTTTGGTGTTGAAAGGACTCTTTACCCATGTTGGATTTGTCAGAATGTGTACAAATGTGTACAAAAAGAATGTGTACAAAAATATATGGTTTTCAGGGGTCACCCTACATTTCTGCAGCTTCTACCCCTCATAAAACTGCTGTGTGTTTATGAATTAGGTAAAGGTAAGCCATGAAATTAGTGGGCACAAGGTATATTTGGGGGTATCTAAGTGCCATGTGATTTGATAAACCCATGTACAGTGGGCGTCAAACTGCTCAGTAGGCCTCTGGGGTTCATATTTAGGGCGTTTTATTTTGGTCCCTAATGACCTATAGAAAATAAGATGCTGCATAGTGGAAGCTTTGAGGCGATTTTTGGAAATAAAAATCGACAAACTTAGGAAAGCTTTGTGGCTTGGCATATGCCGCCTCTCCAGAGAGAATCTTTATCTGCCAAATGACGTACAGCGCATGTTCTTGGCAGATAAACCCTTTTTCTGCAAGCACGTATGCTGTACGCCGTTGGCAGCTAAAGGGTTAAATCTAGGACCACCAAAAACATGGCTGCTGACTGTACTGCAAATGGACAGTTCCCAGTCACAGCCTGGCCCAATCACAGGAGGGATTTGCTTCTGACCTTGAGACCCTTCTGAAAGAGGTTTGGAGCCAAAAAATATATGAAAGTGAGGCAGATCTTTTCCAGGAAGAAGAGGAGAAGCAAAGCAGGGACTCTGCACATTACTACTGAGAGCTGCCTGGGATTTCTGTATCTTCCCTGTGAGAGTTCCTGTGAATCTGTACAAGTAGGGAGATAGGGTTCCACCTGTAGAGCAACTACCCATATAGGGAACCCCATAATCAGAGCATAGGGAGTTAGTTAACCCTTCCCATTCAGCCATTTAGTGAATGGGATTAGTACAGCCGGCCTGAGCTACTGTTAGGGTAGTAATCCCTGTAGGATAGTTAGGATTTCAGCCCTGTAGTGAGTTACCAGCGTGCACACTGGATCTGGATGTGGGATTACCCATCAGCCTCCGTGACACCTGCAGTGGATCTCCTCAGGATCCCAAGAAGGCTTTCTCTAGCCTGCCATCTCAAGCTCAGTGAGGATTAAAACTGCCAGACTGCTTCCCTGCATCTGCTCTGCCCCACAGGATCTATTCCCTTTTACTGCCACTGGGAGTTGGTGAGGTTTTACAGTTACACACCCCGGGGGGCTACAATCTGGTGTTGCAACACATAACTCTGCTCACACTATCTTTATACAAGTAGTTAAAGGACATGTAAACCCTACATTTTCCTACAATGTATATCAGTTGGGCACGTCTCCCCCACTCCGATAGCATCATTTGTACTGCATATATCCCCTCCGCTTGCCAGCACCATCACATTTTCCTAAAACAAAAAGCAGCTTTCACACATCAGTTAAATTTAAAGGAGAAGGAAAGGCTAATAAAGAGTTAATCCCAAGCTGCAGGCATACCTTCAGTTCTCTCAATAGTGCCCTTACGTCTCCCCATATTTCTCCCGTTCAGATGATCAGAAGCCAAACAGGAAGAAAAAACTCTGAGCTGTGTAAAGAAAGTTCCCATAATGCCTCGCTCCTGCACCGAGACCCAGACCAAGTGAACATGCTCAGTTAGTAAGACTATGGGGCTGATTTACTAATCCACGAATCTGAATCCCGAATGGGAAAAAATCGGATTGGAAACGAACATTTTGTGATTTTTTTTCGTCGCCGTCGCGATTTTTTCGTAGCCGTTATGACTTGCGCGAATTGTGGCGACTTTTTTGTATTGAGCGTTAGTAAACGGCGGGCAAACCTTTCCGATTTTTTCCGCGACGGATAAGAAAAAGTCGCGACAATTCACGCAAGTCATAACGGCTACGAAAAAAAGCATTCAGACGCGTTCAATCCGTTCGTGGATTAGTAAATCGGCCCCTATGAGTCAGCTTCCTGCTGATTGGCTCAGATCCACATTCCTAAGGGGGGGAGTGAGTTCTTAGCATTCTTGAGGGAGGGGGGAGCAGGAGAGAGCTGCATGTCTCTGGCACATGAATTACAGACACAACAAATCTTTTGACAGAAGTCAGTGCAGCGTTACTGTGAGTGCTTATGGCTGTATTTACATAGACCTTTCTGATAAAGCTTACTGAGTTTTTACCTTTCCTTTTCCTTCAATCTGCAAACAGCATTTGTGAACAAAGACCCATATTTAGAATAAATTTCATCAAGAATGCAGGCTCACACAGGCAGAGCTGTAATGGTTAATGAGCACTGTAATGGTTAAGCTAAGCTAAGCAGGTTAGGAGAAAAAAATAGGAGCAGACAGCTAGAGCTGAGTTTCTAAGGGAACCAGCAATGCCATCTCTTCACTGGCTGCTACACTGGGGGGGGGGCAAAAAAACTGAGCATGCCCAGTAGCCAACAGCCAAAGCAAATTCCTGAGGGTGGGGGCTGAGTGGGTTACAGGAGGAGAAGGAAATCTAAGTGATTAAGGGGATGCTGCAGCCTTACTATTAATCTTTGAATAACCATAGTGCCCGGTATTGAAAGATTTCAAAGAGTCTGTTCCCTGATTACATTTTTGTCTGTGGGGTTTACATGTCCTTTAACCTACACAGACCCATAGTGTGCACGCGCAACGTTCTTAAAGTGACAGTGACATTTTTATGCAAAGGGCAACCCTTCATTATATTTTCAAATGTTCTATATGTTATGCTGAAACCGTTGTTTCACTGTTCTCATTTATTTGTTTCTATATTATTACATAGAATATTATTATAACACACTTTAACCCAAACAGGATAAGTTCCACACAGCAGCCCCAGTGGCTTGCTTCAAAAAAAAGAAAAAAATATATATACATATATACAAACCATTGCAATAAAATTATCTGTATAAGATAAGTATAAATTCATTGGGTGTTTGTGTTTCCCCCATATGTGTGCCGGGCATCAATTTGCAGTTATGATGATATGAATGTCAGATATTATGGATAACCCAGTTACATTATTGGGTCTGAAATAAATGTTGTTGTTTTTTCCCCCTATAGGATTGGACCATTCACAGTCATCCAGGGGTACTCACAGTCACGTTTATTTAATCGGTGCCAGCTTTATATTGATTTGCTTTGGGTGCATTTGCTTTCTATTGAGGAGTCTGGGTAAGTAAAGAGATTTATCGCAGCCTGATAGTTGCACCTTATTTTCATATATATATTTTATATATAATATAATTAGTGTGTGTATCATTATTATTATTATTTTTTTTTTTTTTAGAAATGTCTAAAACCAAAGTTGTAAGTTCATAGCAATCAAAACAGGTTGCTGGTTTACTGTTTTGAGGTGGGTTCGGGCTGAGCTCTTCCACCCTCCTCACCCCTGACCTTAATGTGGCCACCTCTATTTATAAGGACGGCCACCCAGGCCCCTTCGTGATAAGAGGAATTGGGTGGAGGGGGGTGGACGCAGGTCTATAAATAGATTGCTGGGTTAGGGTCGGGTGCAGGTTGAGTTTTTGTCGACCCGTGTATCTCTACAAGTGTTACAGCACTCATGTTCTAAGCTCTATATACATTTCAGTGTATAAACCCATGTATAATAATGATATATAAATACAACACTCAAAACCATAACTTTTGTTTAAAAATCCCAGCTCATATTACAGTGGTGTTATAGAAATTTATTTAAGTGAGTATCCAAAAACATCGTCTTCCAAAATCTTGTGTATGTGCCAGTATGGGGGGCTTGATGCCCAGGCACTGGCTACACAATTAGCTGGTGAGGAGGGAGGGGAATGTGGGTGCACCTGTCATAAAACTGCTTTATCTTTGTCTTTTTCTAGTTTTAATCATGTGTGTTATGTGCCCTATATACTTTCATAATGCATGCTTCCTTTATGCGTGTATTTTATATATAAAATATACACATAAAGGAAGCACACTGAGAAATAATTCCATATTCTTTTGTTTTTGTCAAGCAAATTAAACCTCACTTACCACAATATAAATAATATAAATCTTGTTTCCTTCAGTCTGGGAATTACACAAATTACACAATCACAGCCAACAGGCAGCTGCCATTTTGTGGGCACTGTTAGTAAGGCAAGCTTTGTATCCCCCCCAAAATCTTGTGTATGTGCCAGTATGGGGGGCCTGATACCCATGTAATGGCTACACAATTAGCTGGTGAGGAGGGAGGGGAATGTGCTGAATTAAGTGTTAAGTCTCTGGTACTTAAAGGCAATGAAATATTCTGTAATAATCCTTTAGTCTGTAACCTGTGCCTGTCATTTAACTGCTTTATCTTTGTGTTTTTCTAGTAAAATCACATGGAACCTATGAGCAATAACATTTTAAATCATGTAATTATTAACTTCAGTCTGTGTTTTGTTCCCTATCAGGAGCCCTTCAGAGGAAATACGGTAAGTGACTGAATATTTTCCCTGAGAATAATGATGGGCATTTGCCCCTGAGACCCAAAGCTCATTAATGGCACTCAGCCCAAACTGAAGGGAAAGGGGAATGTAGGGGTTGGTAGAAGGGGGTTAGTGCAGCACTGAGATTGTACCAAATACATTTCATAACTCAAAACCCACCGGCTGACATATTGCACAAGATTTGTGGGTTGCAGGCAGGTTGGGGCTGAGCTCTTTTGCCCCCTCCTCACCCATGGCCTTAATATAATTGGCTGCTATTTATAGGCGTGCTCTCCCGGCCCCTTAGTGACATGAGAAACGGGGGGCGCAGGTCTATAAATAGAGGTAGGATTGCCAGATCGGCAACAAATCCAAATAAAACAATGCTCCATCTAAAGCCTGTCAGTCATGTAGAAGCCAATGGCTGACGTCCCTTTTACAACTGGAAGATCTTTCTTTGCTTCGTTGTTTTAGAGGATTTCGGGGTTTTTGACGCTGGCTTTTGTGTGACAATACAAAAGCATTGCAGTTATTTTGCAGTTTTTACAACCTTTCTGCAACTTTTTTTGTTCGTGCTTTTTTACTTTGGATAAATGACTGCATTCGCTGAAATCAGGTTTTTTTTCTGTGGTTTCAAACAAATACACTACCAAAATATAAAGTACACGGTTTGTTCTCAGTTCAGACTCTGTAAAAGACGCCCCAGGTATCTGCACTGCAATATAATATAAGAAATTAACCCTCCATTGGTCATAAAATTGCCTTCTTTTTTCCAAGTTTTTATTTTAATTATGGTAATAACTTCAGTCTGTGTTTTGTTCCCTATCAGGAGCCCTTCAGAGGAAATACGGTAAGTGACTGAATATTTTCCCTGAGAATAATGATGGGCGTTTGCCCCTGAGACCCAAAGCTCATTAATGGCACTCAGCCCCAAACTGAAGGAGAAATGTAGAATATGGCAGAAGGGTTTTAGTGATTATATGTACCAAATATATGCTTTAAAATATACCATAGGCAGTTCTTCTTCGCCCTATAGCGGAGCAGGCTGCTTGTGCTTTTCTAAGCGATCCGGCCCCCCGTCTTTTTGGCGCCGCTCCGAACCCCCCAATTTTCCCATTGACTTTGACAGGGAAGATTTTCAAACTGCTGCCAATCTTACAGCTTTGAGGCTACACCCCCCAAACTTGAATCACACAGTCATGGGCTCAGCCTGAATGAAAATATGATGATTGTTGGATGCCCAAAAGTGGGCGGAGATGTGAACAGCCAATCAGATTTTACCTATTGACCTGGCGGAAATCCAACCTGCTGCCATTCTCACAGTAATAACACCAGGGCCCCCAAACTTTGCAGGGTTAGGCACCAGGTAACTGTGGTTCAAGGTTAGAAAAACTGGGCGGAGCCACCAACAGCCAATCAGATTTTACCTTATGACTTTTATTGGTTTGATGCCAGGGTTCCCAAACTATGCATAGTCACTGGGTGATTATGTATTCAAGTTTTTTTTTAAAAAGTGGGTGGAGCCACAAAAAGCCAAGATTTTACCTATTGATTTTCAGTGGGGAAATCCAACCTGCTACCATTCTCACAATTTACCTATTGACTTTATTGGTTTAAATTTAAACTGCTGCCGTTCTGTAACTATTAATCCTACGTTCCCTAAACTTTGCAGAGTTAGTCACTGGGTAATTGCAGTTCCAGGTTAGAAAAAGTGGGTGGAGCCACCAACCGCCAATCAGATGTCACTCGTTGACTTTCAGTGGGAAAATTTAAATTGTTGCCATTCAGACACTATTAAAACCAGGGTCCCCAAACTTTGCACAGTGGTTTTTACTATATAACTGTGGGTCCAAGGTTAGAGAAAGTGGGTGGAGCCAACAGATCAGATTTCATTCAGTGATTTCACATTTTTCAACCCAACATGAAGTTTGTTCTCAAACTTCCCTTTCTAGTTAGAAAATATTCATGTATTCAATCCTTTACCCACTCATGATTCCCAGCTCTGTTAGGGAAATCCCAGCTGTTATTACAATTTTGGATCTGCTCAGTATGTCCCTGCACATGTGGGGGTGGGTACTGGCACCCTGGGAGCTGTGTAAAGGAGAGTAGGCTCAGTGCAGATACAGTACAGGCACTATAGCTATCTGTATCTCTTGTTTGCTATTAGCAATAACAGTGCAACAGAATGAAAATGTTGCAGTTATTGTGGGACAAGTATAAAAACTTGCGGTTTTTACAACCTTTGTGCATCTTCTTCTTTTTATTTGTGCTTTTTCAATTTGGATCTTTTTATAAATGACTGCCAATTGTGGAAATGAGGTTTTTTTTTTTCCGAGGTTTCAAACAAATACAAATCTAAAAAGAAATTATGTTTTAGTAAATGACTGTCTGTGGCAACTTACAGCAGCCCCTCTGGCATTGGGCAGGATCCACAGATTGCCAGTCTGGGCCTGATGTCATATAATAGTCTAACAACAACACTTCTTCTGTGTGTCATACCCACCAACCCCTTACTACATGCCACAAAGTAAAGAGGATGTGTGTGTCATACAAAGGTGATCAAGTTTCCCTTTAAAAATCGCCAATTTTGGAAGCAAATGCAGAAAATAGGCCCCATATACCAAGAAAAAAAGGGAATTTGGTGCATTCTGTATATACAGTGCTGTAAATGCAAAGCAGCCTTGTTCCTTGTCTCCCATTGGCTGGTGGTAAGAACATGGCTCCCTTACTGGTTCAGCCTCCCTGTCTTCTAAATTTGAATGACACATAAGCTGTTAGGGGTTCCAAGAGGCCACACTCCCACACAGCCCCTAATGAATACAACACGGTATAGTTTGTGTGTGCTGGGTTTACTTGGAAGGGTTGAACTTGATGGACTCTGGTTTTTTTTTTCAACCCTATGTAACTTCAGCTCGTAGGGCAGGATGCAAACCGCTAAAAGATTTACACCCAATTTTTTCCGCTTTGCACCCTGCTGTATGCATATTAAACAGGGCCCAAAGACACTTGTTATATATTGTATTTTATTGCCATTTTGCTTCAAGCCACCTTGGCAAACCTACTACTCAACTTTCATCCATCAGTTGCTAATATCAGCTCTCTGTTCCCTCTGCAGAAGCGCTTCTGGGGACACAGCCCAAGCCGGGTAAGTAACTGCACAACCACTGTGTCTGGCTACGTGCTTTTATTTTGCTGAGGGTTTCTCCATGTATTGAAAATATTATCAGGATCTCCTTGTTATCTTGGGGTACCTAGAGATGGAGACAATATGTTAAGAAAGAGCATAGGGAGTGTATATTTTGGTGCAGAGTATGTTGAGCTTAAATACCATTATTCTTCAGCCTGCTGCCCAATCAGACAAAGGAGAGAGGGAGCCAGAGTCCAGGAGAATGCACCAGGAATACTTTACTGACATATTTATGGAACATGTTAGTATTAAATATTAAGTTTTAAAGGGCACATCAACCCCAAAAATAAGTTTTTGCCAATAAAAGAAAACATAATTCCAAGCAACTTTCCAATATGAATTGGTAACAAATTTTCAGTGCTTTAAAAGTTATGTATAAATGTAATTGCTATAGAAAGCAGCATTTGCTGAACTCCTGGTTGTTACTGTTTAAACAATGTTGCAACTGTCGGTCTCCCCCAGCGAGTCAGGTCTGTCAGGCTGCTCCTTGTGTTACACTGTTTCATATGCCGGAGCCCCCAGGGCAGGGAATAGAGAGGGGCAGGCAAACACTGCTTCTAATAGCAATTATATATATATAGATAACTCAACAACCATTATAAATTTGTAATGAACGTAAATTGCAAAGTTGCTTAAAATTTAGTTTTCTTTTATTAGGCAAAAAATTATATTCTGGGTTGACTTTTCCTTTAAAACAGAACATGTTAGGTTTGCTTTAATAGGTAAGACTGGCACATGGGATGCATCCCCACTGGAGGGAAAACATACATTGCCTGTTCCAGTAGTAGGACAAAGATTATTTTTATAAAAGTAAATTCACAATGTGGGGATAAATATCAGAAACATATTTTATGTATGAAACAGTTTTGGAAACCCCATATCTTGGTACTAAATATAGTTTTATGGAGATTTTTTACTCCATATTTCTAGCATAATTGCAGTCGCGAGGGGCCCATGTGTCTGAAGCAATTTACAAATATCACAATTGCATTTTTGGCATAAATTGTAGGCAATTGTGGTAAAAAAAAAATGTTATGTCCGGTTGGGTCATTTCTGGCAGTACCAAACTGATGAGAGGTTGATATGGATGAAATGATGGGACCGTGGCGCTAACGCTGCCTTCAGAGGTGGGGGCACCGCCGGGCTCCCCTGCACCAATAGGCACCGAGTTACATTTTTTTTTTTTTTTATTTTATTATTTCTGTGTTCATTATATTGGCCTTATTATGTGAGATTGTAATAAACATGGGATGTGGCTAAATGACTAATGCAAATATTTATATCTAAAACTATTTCCTTTGGTGTTCTCTTTGCAGCAAATGGAACCCCACACACCGAAGCTCATTCTCCAGTCTGACCTGCTGGTTGAACCAGAGGCTGCTGATCCCCCTTTATCTGAAGCCTTTGCCACTTTGAAATCTTGGAAGAAATTTGTCCCCCCAGTGAGACAACCGTGCCAGTCTCTGCATCAACTTTGTAGGAGTTCACGTCAGTAACCCTGTATTCAGGGGCAATTCTGCCCCAATCACTGCCCTTAGGTGCCTACCTGATACTGCCCCCTTGCAACCTTACCAGCATTTGCTCCCCTACAAGGGTTATGAGGGGCTGCAGTGCTAGTTCAGTTGAACTCTCTGCACTTACAATTTCTAGCATAAACAAACCCATGCTGGACATTTTTTACCAGCTTAGCTGCTTTACTTTATGCTCTCCAAAAGACAGATTGTCCGTATATATTTAATCAGTCCAACTGCGCCACCATCACCCCTGGTCTGACCAGTAGGTATGTGTGGGGCCCACCCCAAGATTCAGAAGGGATTTAAGAACCCCCTCAGGTCACATAAGCGAGAGGAGCCTCCCCAGGGATTAAGTCATCTGAGAGGGGTGGGTATGTACAGGGATGTACAACAGGAAGGAGCTTTGTGAGAAATATGGATCGTGATTCCTCCATTTGATTTATCAGCCCCTTAGCTTTTGGTGCCATTATGCACCCCATGTCCGGGAGATTTCTATATATTTAATGTACATATATCTACATAATTTACTGAAGCGTTTGTATTTGATGCCATGGATTGTATATAAAAGTGTAGAAAAAAATTGGTTACTTTTCAGAAGATGCTTGATGTACAGTATATTCCGCAGTGTAATATTTTCTACTATGTAAATGTATTTAATTACATTAATATTAGTAAATTTTATAATGAATATTTTGTAAATACAGACACTTGGAAGTTTCTCATTTTCCCGTTAGCCTGTGTGTATTTCTTCTTTTTGGCTTTACGTACAGGGGCAATGAGCAGGGGTCACACTACCCAACACTGGGCAGGTCTCACCGACATACAGTGGGAATGCTGGAAGTTACCTTGCATTGGGAAATATCCCCAGAAATCACAGGGCTTTTGTTTTTATTTTGATAATCACAGTTCCAGTGTGTAATCTGTACTGTTACAGCTCTACAGAATGCGCATATAAGCGCTTTACTACATGCGCTTGTTTAGTGCTGCGCTGATCTGCAGCTTCCCAAGCCATTGCACCATTCACCCACCACTCTTCAAAGCAGACACAGCCCGGCCTGACGCTGAGATTGGATACAAGAACCTGTGCCGACCCACATATGGGGGTGAGTTATGTACAGGGATGTCTCAGGCAGGAACGGGGCGAGGGCCCGTGGGTTTCAGCCGTCACTGAGCCGCACACACAATGTTGAGCTTTAAGGATTTTTCAGGAAGTGCCTCCATTTTGTTTCTTTTCTATGATTTCTCCAGTAAGGGCTGATGTTCCTCTGCATCAAATGCCACAACAGTAAATGAACTGTAATACAGGAACAACAGAACTATATGGGACTTTAAATACAATGCTTAATTCAGCCTGTAGCCAGTGAACCCCCATATGGTTGAAATAAGGATACAAGCAATCTGTGACTAAATTTCTTTATTGTGAGCACTTTGGCCCCCAGCCTTTGTCCCTTCCATGTCCTAAAGGGAAACAGTGGCCCTGCCCAAAATATTCCCACTGGAGCTGAAGGCTGACACAGAACACCAAAACGTTTTCGAATTGTCACGCAAATGTCAGCGTCAAAAACCATGACGCAAAGAACCAACTTCCATTTGTAAGAGAGACGTCTGCCATTGGCTTCTACATGATCTCAGCGGGATTTTGCTGGTGCGTTTTTGCTTTCAGATTTGTCGCGGGAAAAGTCCCATTTTTTTCTGAGACAAAAAAATCAAGCCTTAGTAAATGTACATTATTATTTTGAAGAGTAGTTTTTATAGGGGCCTATTTATTATGCTCTGTAAAACGCTATAAAAACCTGTGTAGAAGTTTGCTATCCGAATGCCAGATTTTACACCGTTATGTTACTAAGTTCTGGCGAAAGAAAAAAACGCAAAACAAATTAAGCCATTTTTTACATGTAATAATACATAGGCCCCTAAGTGTCACTATCACTTTAAATACCTGGGTAACATAGTAGAAAACTCGTTGGGGCTCATTTATAAACACTGGGCAGTATCAGCTGCACGTTGAACACTGGAAGCAATCATTTAATTGGGTGCCAAGGGTTACAGCCCAAGTGCAAATTTCTGCAATGTTTATTAATTAGCCCCCTTCTTATTTATATATCCTGGATCTGACACTATCCATCCTAAAACCTACTCCCCGGTTTGATGTCCTGTGTATATAGTATGTAACCCTTTCTTGGCACACTCACTTATTTTGAGCTGTATACTTGGTTAGTGCAGGAGATTTGGGTTCCCTTTTGCAGATAAAATGTACTTGGAACTGGGATTTTAGCGCAGTGCCGCCACCTAGTGGACACTGAGGAGCTCACCTCAAGGGGATTTCCACTAGGAAATAATCACACACAGTTTGCAGCAAATATCAACTTTATATGACTGGGTGTAAATAAAATAGCATTAACATGCAAACACTAATAACCCTGCTTTGGAAACCTGTGGGGGTTTAGCCACTACTGGCTGGTCTCTCTGGGGACTCAGTCCCACACTCCCCTCCTGGAGGAAATACCCTTTCCCTGTTCAGTCCTGGCAAAGTCCCCTCCCCAGAGCTCTTTCCCCAGGTAACTCTACCTGCCCCAAAGTACCTCTCCCTTTGCAATAGCCCTCACGTAGCAGGGGAAACACCTGCCCTCACACAGGGGAACACACAGGAGACTCTATACCTTCCCTCAGATGGATCCCTCACTGGGGACTCACACAGGGACACACACAGGAGACTCTATACCTTCCCTCAGATGGATCCCTCACTGGGGACTCACACAGGGACACACACAGGAGACTCTATACCTTCCCTCAGATGGATCCCTCACTGGGGACTCACACAGGGACACACACAGGAGACTCTATACCTTCCCTCAGATGGATCCCTCACTGGGGACTCACACAGGGACACACACAGGAGACTCTATACCTTCCCTCAAGATGGATCCCTCACTGGGGACTCACACAGGAGACTCTATACCTTCCCTCAGATGGATCTCTCACTGGGACTCACACAGGGACACACACAGGAGACTCTATACCTTCCCTCAGATGGATCCCTCACTGGGGACTCACACAGGGACACACACAGGAGACTCTATACCTTCCCTCAGATGGATCCCTCACTGGGACTCACACAGGAGACTCTATACCTTCCCTCAGATGGATCCCTCCACTGGGGACTCACACAGGGACACACACAGGAGACTCTATACCTTCCCTCAGATGGATCCCTCACTGGGGACTCACACAGGGACACCACACAGGAGACTCTATACCTTCCCTCAGATGGATCCCTCACTGGGGACTCACACAGGAGACTCTATACCTTCCCTCAGATGGATCTCTCACTGGGACTCACACAGGGGCACACAACAGGAGACTCTATACCTTCCCTCAGATGGATCCCTCACTGGGGACTCACACAGGGGCACACACAGGAGACTCTATACCTTCCCTCAGATGGATCCCTCACTGGGGACTCACACAGGGGCACACACAGGAGACTCTATACCTTCCTCAGATGGATCCCTCCTGGGGGACTCACACAGGGGACTCTATACCTTTCCCTCAGATGGATCTCTCACTGGGGACTCACACAGGGACACACACAGGAGACTCTATACCTTCCCTCAGATGGATCTCTCACTGGGGACTCACACAGGGACACACACAGGAGACTCTATACCTTCCCTCAGATGGATCCCCTCACTGGGGACTCACACAGGGACACACACAGGAGACTCTATACCTTCCCTCAGATGGATCCCTCACTGGGGACTCACACAGGAGACTCTATACCTTCCCTCAGATGGATCTCTCACTGGGGACTCACACAGGGACACACACAGGAGACTCTATACCTTCCCTCAGATGGATCCCTCACTGGGGACTCACACAGGGACACACACAGGAGACTCTATACCTTCCCTCAGATGGATCCCTCACTGGGGACTCACACAGGAGACTCTATACCTTCCCTCAGATGGATCCCTCACTGGGGACTCACACAGGGACACACACAGGAGACTCTATACCTTCCCTCAGATGGATCCCTCACTGGGGACTCACACAGGGACACACACAGGAGACTCTATACCTTCCCTCAGATGGATCCCTCACTGGGGACTCACACAGGAGACTCTATACCTTCCCTCAGATGGATCCCTCACTGGGGACTCACACAGGGACACACACAGGAGACTCTATACCTTCCCTCAGATGGATCCCTCACTGGGGACTCACACAGGGACACACACAGGAGACTCTATACCTTCCCTCAGATGGATCCCTCACTGGGACTCACACAGGAGACTCTATACCTTCCCTCAGATGGATCTCTCACTGGGGACTCACACAGGGACACACACAGGAGACTCTATACCTTCCCTCAGATGGATCCCTCACTGGGGACTCACACAGGGGCACACACAGGAGACTCTATACCTTCCCTCAGATGGATCCCTCACTGGGGACTCACACAGGGGCACACACAGGAGACTCTATACCTTCCCTCAGATGGATCCCTCACTGGGGACTCACACAGGGGACTCTATACCTTTCCCTCAGATGGATCTCTCACTGGGGACTCACACAGGGACACACACAGGAGACTCTATACCTTCCCTCAGATGGATCTCTCACTGGGGACTCACACAGGGACACACACAGGAGACTCTATACCTTCCCTCAGATGGATCCCTCACTGGGGACTCACACAGGGACACACACAGGAGACTCTATCCTTCCCTCAGATGGATCCCTCACTGGGGACTCACACAGGGACACACACAGGAGACTCTATACCTTCCCTCAGATGGATCCCTCACTGGGACTCACACAGGAGACTCTATACCTTTCCCTCAGATGGATCCCTCACTGGGGACTCACACAGGAGACTCTATACCTTTCCCTCAGATGGATCCCTCACTGGGGACTCACACAGGGACACACACAGGAGACTCTATCCCTTCCCTCAGATGGATCCCTCACTGGGGACTCACACAGGAGACTCTATACCTTTCCCTCAGATGGATCCCTCACTGGGGACTCACACAGGGGCACACACAGGAGACTCTATCCCTTCCCTCAGATGGATCCCTCACTGGGGACTCACACAGGAGACTCTATACCTTTCCCTCAGATGGATCCCTCACTGGGGACTCACACAGGAGACTCTATACCTTCCCTCAGATGGATCCCTCACTGGGGACTCACACAGGGGCACACACAGGAGACTCTATCCCTTCCCTCAGATGGATCCCTCACTGGGGACTCACACAGGAGACTCTATACCTTTCCCTCAGATGGATCCCTCACTGGGGACTCACACAGGAGACTCTATACCTTTCCCTCAGATGGATCCCTCACTGGGGACTCACACAGGGACACACACAGGAGACTCTATCCCTTCCCTCAGATGGATCCCTCACTGGGGACTCACACAGGAGACTCTATACCTTCCCTCAGATGGATCCCTCACTGGGGACTCACACAGGGGCACACACAGGAGACTCTATACCTTCCCTCAGATGGATCCCTCACTGGGGACTCACACAGGGGCACACACAGGAGACTCTATCCCTTCCCTCAGATGATCCCTCACTGGGACTCACACAGGAGACTCTATACCTTCCCTCAGATGGATCCCTCACTGGGGACTCACACAGGAGACTCTATACCTTTCCCTCAGATGGATCCCTCACTGGGGACTCACACAGGGACACACACAGGAGACTCTATCCCTTCCCTCAGATGGATCCCTCACTGGGGACTCACACAGGAGACTCTATACCTTTCCCTCAGATGGATCCCTCACTGGGGACTCACACAGGAGACTCTATACCTTTCCCTCAGATGGATCCCTCACTGGGGACTCACACAGGAGACTCTATACCTTTCCCTCAGATGGATCCCTCACTGGGGACTCACACAGGGACACACACAGGAGACTCTATCCCTTCCCTCAGATGGATCCCTCACTGGGGACTCACACAGGAGACTCTATCCCTTCCCTCAGATGGATCCCTCACTGGGGACTCACACAGGAGACTCTATACCTTTCCCTCAGATGGATCCCTCACTGGGGACTCACACAGGAGACTCTATACCTTTCCCTCAGATGGATCCCTCACTGGGGACTCACACAGGAGACTCTATACCTTTCCCTCAGATGGATCCTCACTGGGGACTCACACAGGAGACTCTATACCTTTCCCTCAGATGGATCCCTCACTGGGGACTCACACAGGAGACTCTATACCTTTCCCTCAGATGGATCCCTCACTGGGGACTCACACAGGGACACACACAGGAGACTCTATCCCTTCCCTCAGATGGATCCCTCACTGGGGACTCACACAGGAGACTCTATACCTTTCCCTCAGATGGATCCCTCACTGGGGACTCACACAGGAGACTCTATACCTTCCCTCAGATGGATCCCTCACTGAGGACTCACACAGGAGACTCTATACCTTCCCTCAGATGGATCCCTCACTGGGACTCACACAGGAGACTCTATACCTTCCCTCAGATGGATCCCTCACTGGGGACTCACACAGGGGCACACACAGGAGACTCTATACCTTCCCTCAGATGGATCCCTCACTGGGGACTCACACAGGGGCACACACAGGGGACTCTATACCTTCCCTCAGATGGATCCCTCACTGGGGACTCACACAGGGACACACACAGGAGACTCTATACCTTCCCTCAGATGGATCCCTCACTGGGGACTCACACAGGGACACACACAGGAGACTCTATACCTTCCCTCAGATGGATCCCTCACTGGGGACTCACACAGGGACACACACAGGAGACTCTATACCTTCCCTCAGATGGATCCCTCACTGGGGACTCACACAGGGACACACACAGGAGACTCTATACCTTTCCCTCAGATGGATCCCTCACTGGGGACTCACACAGGGGCACACACAGGAGACTCTATCCCTTCCCTCAGATGGATCCCTCACTGGGGACTCACACAGGAGACTCTATACCTTTCCCTCAGATGGATCCCTCACTGGGGACTCACACAGGAGACTCTATACCTTTCCCTCAGATGGATCCCTCACTGGGGACTCACACAGGGACACACACAGGAGACTCTATCCCTTCCCTCAGATGGATCCCTCACTGGGGACTCACACAGGAGACTCTATACCTTTCCCTCAGATGGATCCCTCACTGGGGACTCACACAGGAGACTCTATACCTTCCCTCAGATGGATCCCTCACTGGGGACTCACACAGGAGACTCTATACCTTCCCTCAGATGGATCCCTCACTGGGGACTCACACAGGAGACTCTATACCTTCCCTCAGATGGATCCCTCACTGGGGACTCACACAGGGGCACACACAGGAGACTCTATACCTTCCCTCAGATGGATCCCTCACTGGGGACTCACACAGGAGACTCTATACCTTCCCTCAGATGGATCCCTCACTGGGGACTCACACAGGGGCACACACAGGGGACTCTATACCTTCCCTCAGATGGATCCCTCACTGGGGACTCACACAGGGACACACACAGGAGACTCTATACCTTCCCTCAGATGGATCCCTCACTGGGGACTCACACAGGGACACACACAGGAGACTCTATACCTTCCCTCAGATGGATCCCTCACTGGGGACTCACACAGGGACACACACAGGAGACTCTATACCTTCCCTCAGATGGATCCCTCACTGGGGACTCACACAGGAGACTCTATACCTTCCCTCAGATGGATCCCTCACTGGGGACTCACACAGGGGCACACACAGGAGACTCTATACCTTCCCTCAGATGGATCCCTCACTGGGGACTCACACAGGGGCACACACAGGAGACTCTATACCTTCCCTCAGATGGATCCCTCACTGGGGACTCACACAGGAGACTCTATACCTTCCCTCAGATGGATCCCTCACTGGGGACTCACACAGGGACACACACAGGAGACTCTATACCTTCCCTCAGATGGATCCCTCACTGGGACTCACACAGGGACACACACAGGAGACTCTATACCTTTCCCTCAGATGGATCCCTCACTGGGGACTCACACAGGGGCACACACAGGAGACTCTATCCCTTCCCTCAGATGGATCCCTCACTGGGGACTCACACAGGAGACTCTATACCTTTCCCTCAGATGGATCCCTCACTGGGGACTCACGACAGGAGACTCTATACCTTTCCCTCAGATGGATCCCTCACTGGGGACTCACACAGGGACACACACAGGAGACTCTATCCCTTCCCTCAGATGGATCCCTCACTGGGGACTCACACAGGGACACACACAGGAGACTCTATACCTTTCCCTCAGATGGATCCCTCACTGGGGACTCACACAGGGGCACACACAGGAGACTCTATCCCTTCCCTCAGATGGATCCCTCACTGGGGACTCACACAGGAGACTCTATACCTTCCCTCAGATGGATCCCTCACTGGGGACTCACACAGGAGACTCTATACCTTCCCTCAGATGGATCCCTCACTGGGGACTCACACAGGAGACTCTATACCTTCCCTCAGATGGATCCCTCACTGGGGACTCACACAGGGGCACACACAGGAGACTCTATACCTTCCCTCAGATGGATCCCTCACTGGGGACTCACACAGGAGACTCTATACCTTCCCTCAGATGGATCCCTCACTGGGGACTCACACAGGGGCACACACAGGGGACTCTATACCTTCCCTCAGATGGATCCCCTCACTGGGGACTCACACAGGGACACACACAGGAGACTCTATACCTTCCCTCAGATGGATCCCTCACTGGGGACTCACACAGGGACACACACAGGAGACTCTATACCTTCCCTCAGATGGATCCCTCACTGGGACTCACACAGGGACACACACAGGAGACTCTATACCTTCCCTCAGATGGATCCCTCACTGGGGACTCACACAGGAGACTCTATACCTTCCCTCAGATGGATCCCTCACTGGGGACTCACACAGGGGCACACACAGGAGACTCTATACCTTCCCTCAGATGGATCCCTCACTGGGGACTCACACAGGGGCACACACAGGAGACTCTATACCTTCCCTCAGATGGATCCCTCACTGGGGACTCACACAGGAGACTCTATACCTTCCCTCAGATGGATCCCTCACTGGGGACTCACACAGGGACACACACAGGAGACTCTATACCTTCCCTCAGATGGATCCCTCACTGGGGACTCACACAGGGACACACACAGGAGACTCTATACCTTTCCCTCAGATGGATCCCTCACTGGGGACTCACACAGGGGCACACACAGGAGACTCTATCCCTTCCCTCAGATGGATCCCTCACTGGGGACTCACACAGGAGACTCTATACCTTTCCCTCAGATGGATCCCTCACTGGGGACTCACACAGGAGACTCTATACCTTTCCCTCAGATGGATCCCTCACTGGGGACTCACACAGGGACACACACAGGAGACTCTATCCCTTCCCTCAGATGGATCCCTCACTGGGGACTCACACAGGGACACACACAGGAGACTCTATCCCTTCCCTCAGATGGATCCCTCACTGGGGACTCACACAGGGACACACACAGGAGACTCTATACCTTCCCTCAGATGGATCCCTCACTGGGGACTCACACAGGAGACTCTATACCTTCCCTCAGATGGATCCCTCACTGGGGACTCACACAGGGGCACACACAGGAGACTCTATACCTTCCCTCAGATGGATCCCTCACTGGGGACTCACACAGGAGACTCTATACCTTCCCTCAGATGGATCCCTCACTGGGGACTCACACAGGAGACTCTATACCTTCCCTCAGATGGATCCCTCACTGGGGACTCACACAGGGGCACACACAGGAGACTCTATACCTTCCCTCAGATGGATCCCTCACTGGGGACTCACACAGGAGACTCTATACCTTCCCTCAGATGGATCCCTCACTGGGGACTCACACAGGGGCACACACAGGGGACTCTATACCTTCCCTCAGATGGATCCCTCACTGGGGACTCACACAGGGACACACACAGGAGACTCTATACCTTCCCTCAGATGGATCCCTCACTGGGGACTCACACAGGGACACACACAGGAGACTCTATCCCTTCCCTCAGATGGATCCCTCACTGGGGACTCACACAGGAGACTCTATACCTTTCCCTCAGATGGATCCCTCACTGGGGACTCACACAGGAGGACTCTATACCTTCCCTCAGATGGATCCCTCACTGAGGACTCACACAGGAGACTCTATACCTTCCCTCAGATGGATCCCTCACTGGGGACTCACACAGGAGACTCTATACCTTCCCTCAGATGGATCCCTCACTGGGGACTCACACAGGGGCACACACAGGAGACTCTATACCTTCCCTCAGATGGATCCCTCACTGGGGACTCACACAGGGGCACACACAGGGGACTCTATACCTTCCCTCAGATGGATCCCTCACTGGGGACTCACACAGGGACACACACAGGAGACTCTATACCTTCCCTCAGATGGATCCCTCACTGGGGACTCACACAGGGACACACACAGGAGACTCTATACCTTCCCTCAGATGGATCCCTCACTGGGGACTCACACAGGGACACACACAGGAGACTCTATACCTTCCCTCAGATGGATCCCTCACTGGGGACTCACACAGGGACACACACAGGAGACTCTATACCTTTCCCTCAGATGGATCCCTCACTGGGGACTCACACAGGGGCACACACAGGAGACTCTATCCCTTCCCTCAGATGGATCCCTCACTGGGGACTCACACAGGAGACTCTATACCTTTCCCTCAGATGGATCCCTCACTGGGGACTCACACAGGAGACTCTATACCTTTCCCTCAGATGGATCCCTCACTGGGGACTCACACAGGGACACACACAGGAGACTCTATCCCTTCCCTCAGATGGATCCCTCACTGGGGACTCACACAGGAGACTCTATACCTTTCCCTCAGATGGATCCCTCACTGGGGGACTCACACAGGAGACTCTATACCTTCCCTCAGATGGATCCCTCACTGGGGACTCACACAGGAGACTCTATACCTTCCCTCAGATGGATCCCTCACTGGGGACTCACACAGGAGACTCTATACCTTCCCTCAGATGGATCCCTCACTGGGGACTCACACAGGGGCACACACAGGAGACTCTATACCTTCCCTCAGATGGATCCCTCACTGGGGACTCACACAGGGACACACACAGGAGACTCTATACCTTCCCTCAGATGGATCCCTCACTGGGGACTCACACAGGGACACACACAGGAGACTCTATACCTTCCCTCAGATGGATCCCTCACTGGGGACTCACACAGGGACACACACAGGAGACTCTATACCTTCCCTCAGATGGATCCCTCACTGGGGACTCACACAGGAGACTCTATACCTTCCCTCAGATGGATCCCTCACTGGGGACTCACACAGGGGCACACACAGGAGACTCTATACCTTCCCTCAGATGGATCCCTCACTGGGGACTCACACAGGGGCACACACAGGAGACTCTATACCTTCCCTCAGATGGATCCCTCACTGGGGACTCACACAGGAGACTCTATACCTTCCCTCAGATGGATCCCTCACTGGGGGACTCACACAGGGACACACACAGGAGACTCTATACCTTCCCTCAGATGGATCCCTCACTGGGGACTCACACAGGGACACACACAGGAGACTCTATACCTTTCCCTCAGATGGATCCCTCACTGGGGACTCACACAGGGGCACACACAGGAGACTCTATCCCTTCCCTCAGATGGATCCCTCACTGGGGACTCACACAGGAGACTCTATACCTTTCCCTCAGATGGATCCCTCACTGGGGACTCACACAGGAGACTCTATACCTTTCCCTCAGATGGATCCCTCACTGGGGACTCACACAGGGACACACACAGGAGACTCTATCCCTTCCCTCAGATGGATCCCTCACTGGGGACTCACACAGGGACACACACAGGAGACTCTATCCCTTCCCTCAGATGGATCCCTCACTGGGGACTCACACAGGAGACTCTATACCTTCCCTCAGATGGATCCCTCACTGGGGACTCACACAGGAGACTCTATACCTTCCCTCAGATGGATCCCTCACTGGGGACTCACACAGGAGACTCTATACCTTCCCTCAGATGGATCCCTCACTGGGGACTCACACAGGGGCACACACAGGAGACTCTATACCTTCCCTCAGATGGATCCCTCACTGGGGACTCACACAGGAGACTCTATACCTTCCCTCAGATGGATCCCTCACTGGGGACTCACACAGGGGCACACACAGGGGACTCTATACCTTCCCTCAGATGGATCCCTCACTGGGGACTCACACAGGGACACACACAGGAGACTCTATACCTTCCCTCAGATGGATCCCTCACTGGGGACTCACACAGGGACACACACAGGAGACTCTATACCTTCCCTCAGATGGATCCCTCACTGGGGACTCACACAGGGACACACACAGGAGACTCTATACCTTCCCTCAGATGGATCCCTCACTGGGGACTCACACAGGAGACTCTATACCTTCCCTCAGATGGATCCCTCACTGGGGACTCACACAGGGGCACACACAGGAGACTCTATACCTTCCCTCAGATGGATCCCTCACTGGGGACTCACACAGGGGCACACACAGGAGACTCTATACCTTCCCTCAGATGGATCCCTCACTGGGGACTCACACAGGAGACTCTATACCTTCCCTCAGATGGATCCCTCACTGGGGACTCACACAGGGACACACACAGGAGACTCTATACCTTCCCTCAGATGGATCCCTCACTGGGGACTCACACAGGGACACACACAGGAGACTCTATACCTTTCCCTCAGATGGATCCCTCACTGGGGACTCACACAGGGGCACACACAGGAGACTCTATCCCTTCCCTCAGATGGATCCCTCACTGGGGACTCACACAGGAGACTCTATACCTTTCCCTCAGATGGATCCCTCACTGGGGACTCACACAGGAGACTCTATACCTTTCCCTCAGATGGATCCCTCACTGGGGACTCACACAGGGACACACACAGGAGACTCTATCCCTTCCCTCAGATGGATCCCTCACTGGGGACTCACACAGGGACACACACAGGAGACTCTATCCCTTCCCTCAGATGGATCCCTCACTGGGGACTCACACAGGGACACACACAGGAGACTCTATACCTTCCCTCAGATGGATCCCTCACTGGGGACTCACACAGGAGACTCTATACCTTCCCTCAGATGGATCCCTCACTGGGGACTCACACAGGGGCACACACAGGAGACTCTATACCTTCCCTCAGATGGATCCCTCACTGGGGACTCACACAGGAGACTCTATACCTTCCCTCAGATGGATCCCTCACTGGGGACTCACACAGGAGACTCTATACCTTCCCTCAGATGGATCCCTCACTGGGGACTCACACAGGGGCACACACAGGAGACTCTATACCTTCCCTCAGATGGATCCCTCACTGGGGACTCACACAGGAGACTCTATACCTTCCCTCAGATGGATCCCTCACTGGGGACTCACACAGGGGCACACACAGGGGACTCTATACCTTCCCTCAGATGGATCCCTCACTGGGGACTCACACAGGGACACACACAGGAGACTCTATACCTTCCCTCAGATGGATCCCTCACTGGGGACTCACACAGGGACACACACAGGAGACTCTATACCTTCCCTCAGATGGATCCCTCACTGGGGACTCACACAGGGACACACACAGGAGACTCTATACCTTCCCTCAGATGGATCCCTCACTGGGGACTCACACAGGGACACACACAGGAGACTATACCTTTCCCTCAGATGGATCCCTCACTGGGGACTCACACAGGGGCACACACAGGAGACTCTATCCCTTCCCTCAGATGGATCCCTCACTGGGGGACTCACACAGGAGACTCTATACCTTTCCCTCAGATGGATCCCTCACTGGGGACTCACACAGGAGACTCTATACCTTTCCCTCAGATGGATCCCTCACTGGGGACTCACACAGGGACACACACAGGAGACTCTATCCCTTCCCTCAGATGGATCCCTCACTGGGGACTCACACAGGGACACACACAGGAGACTCTATCCCTTCCCTCAGATGGATCCCTCACTGGGGACTCACACAGGGACACACACAGGAGACTCTATACCTTCCCTCAGATGGATCCCTCACTGGGGACTCACACAGGAGACTCTATACCTTCCCTCAGATGGATCCCTCACTGGGGACTCACACAGGGGCACACACAGGAGACTCTATACCTTCCCTCAGATGGATCCCTCACTGGGGACTCACACAGGGGCACACACAGGAGACTCTATACCTTCCCTCAGATGGATCCCTCACTGGGGACTCACACAGGAGACTCTATACCTTCCCTCAGATGGATCCCTCACTGGGGACTCACACAGGGACACACACAGGAGACTCTATACCTTCCCTCAGATGGATCCCTCACTGGGGACTCACACAGGGACACACACAGGAGACTCTATACCTTTCCCTCAGATGGATCCCTCACTGGGGACTCACACAGGGGCACACACAGGAGACTCTATCCCTTCCCTCAGATGGATCCCTCACTGGGGACTCACACAGGAGACTCTATACCTTTCCCTCAGATGGATCCCTCACTGGGGACTCACACAGGAGACTCTATACCTTTCCCTCAGATGGATCCCTCACTGGGGACTCACACAGGGACACACACAGGAGACTCTATCCCTTCCCTCAGATGGATCCCTCACTGGGGACTCACACAGGAGACTCTATACCTTTCCCTCAGATGGATCCCTCACTGGGGACTCACACAGGAGACTCTATACCTTCCCTCAGATGGATCCCTCACTGGGGACTCACACAGGAGACTCTATACCTTCCCTCAGATGGATCCCTCACTGGGGACTCACACAGGAGACTCTATACCTTCCCTCAGATGGATCCCTCACTGGGGACTCACACAGGAGACTCTATACCTTCCCTCAGATGGATCCCTCACTGGGGACTCACACAGGGGCACACACAGGAGACTCTATACCTTCCCTCAGATGGATCCCTCACTGGGGACTCACACAGGAGACTCTATACCTTCCCTCAGATGGATCCCTCACTGGGGACTCACACAGGGGCACACACAGGGGACTCTATACCTTCCCTCAGATGGATCCCTCACTGGGGACTCACACAGGGACACACACAGGAGACTCTATACCTTCCCTCAGATGGATCTCTCACTGGGGACTCACACAGGGACACACACAGGAGACTCTATACCTTCCCTCAGATGGATCCCTCACTGGGGACTCACACAGGGACACACACAGGAGACTCTATACCTTCCCTCAGATGGATCCCTCACTGGGATCCGCAGGGGGTTAAGGCATCTAGGCATCAGATCTCTCTTTACAGCTGGCACATTATTACAGTCACTGGTTACTGGATGGTCTCTCTCTCAACTCTGGTAAAACAACAGGGGCTCCCTTTATAAGCTGCTGGGCTCCTGAATTCCTCTCCCAACAGTGCACTGGGGCAGCCAGCCAATCGGATCCCTCCCCAATCTGTAGCCGGGCGGGATGATGTCACAGGCTGAAAAACAGGGGAAAGAGTTCTCTGATCCCCTACAAGTATGCACCAAATACCCACACTGCTTATTTTTTTTTTTTTTTTTTAAACATTGTTTTTTTTATTTTTGATGGTCAAAGTTTTTGTTACAACAGTTTTCATAATGCAGTATTTTTCGTTTACATCATGTTTGTAACAAGGTTTTAAAGATTATTTATACATAGTTTAACAATTATAATTACTTTGAACTTTCTGCTCATACCTGTTTGTCCTTTGAGTCCTGTGGGAATTTTGCTTTTACCGTTGGTATGTGGCCAACAGTCTGTTTATTTGTTGGCCCCCGGGGGGTCTTTGTATCTGCTGGTCGGCTCTTTGGCTTTGTAAGTTTTGAATATACTGGGATGCTTCGACTACAAATGGGTTTTCTCTGAGTATTTCCGTATCGTACCACGTAGTTTGCCTAAATGTGTAAACTATAAGATATCTAATTGGTTGAGGTAGGGCTGATATGTATGTAAACCATGTGTTAAAGAATTTTTCTGTCTTTTGTTCTTTTCTGGTTGTTGTCTCTAACCAATCCATGTAAAATATGTGATGTAGTTTTTGTTTTGCTAGTGTTATGGATGGGGTGTCTGGAGTTAGCCATTGGTGTAATACCGTTTTCTGGGCTGCTGCCGACAGTCTCCCTGCCAATAATTTTTCTGATTTGGTTAGGCCTATGTATGATGTGGTGGTACTGAATAATGCCCATTCTATTTTTGTTTGGAGGGGTTTTCCTGTCACCTGTGTCCAGTATGAGGCTATTTCTTTCCAAAAGATTTGTATTTTGGGGCATGTCCATAGGTTATGTATTAAGTTGGCGGTTGGAGAGTGGCATCTAAGACATTCACTTGTCGGTAGATTACCCATTTTGTGTCTCCTGTCTGGGGTGAGGTATGAGTTATGAAGGATTTGCATTGTCATGTCTTGATATTTGCCAACTGGAATCAGTTTCATGGCATTTGTATGTTGTTTTAGAATATTTGATGCATTTGTGTTTGGGATATTAGCAGTTCATTTGAAAATTTGTTGTTTTTCGTTATTAGCGTCGGTTAATGTTCTGATTGTCTGATATATGGCTGATGTGTTTTGTTTTATGTTTTTGCTTCTCCACATTTTGTTAATTGGGCTGTTATTATCCTTATCTGTTAATTGTTTCGTGATTTGTGCTGCGTAGTGGGCTATTTGCATGCGTAGATACGCGTGCGGGGCGGTGAATGGGTATGTTTTTATTATATCTGTTTGTGATATTATTTTGTGGTCTTTTCCCAGTAGGTTATAAATGTTGTAGAGCCCTTCCCTGCCCCATTGGGTTAGGATGGGGTTGTGAAGGCCTGTGGGAAAGTTTTTGTTCCCCACCCATGTTAGGTGTGGTGAGATGTTTGTTGATATGTCGTGTCGTCGCCTTACCATATGCCATGCTTTGTGGGCATCAATAAATAGAGGGTTATTTTGTGCTATGTGTGGGAGCTGTGTCTGGGGCGTATGCAATAAATGATTAACCGAGTAGGTACTGGAGAGATATTGATCTATGGATGTGTTTGTATAACAGTCTTTATTTAATAGCCAGTCTCCTACATATACACTGCTTATTTTTAAACATTGTAATGTCTAACTTCTTACCTCTGTATCTCAGAATCTTTAGCGGAATTTACTAGAATTCTTTCTAGACATTTCAATATAGATAGGGAATAAACTGCACGGTACTAGGGTTTAGAGAAACAAGCCAATAGCAGGATGTCTTTTATGTGGCCACAGCTTTAAACACCAAAGGGCTAGAATAACGCAGAAACCAGAAAGGAAGGAAACTATGAGACTATAACTATATTTTCAATGTTTTACAGTGTTGTGACTATGGGCAAAGGTGTGAAATATCTCTCTAGCATGGAAACTCTTATCTGTATCCCCTGTTCCTGCTGTGCGGCCCAATACTTACATGTAGTGCCCAGGGCCTTACTGTGCCTGTATCTGTATCCCCTGTACCTGCTGTGCAGCCCAATACTTACATGTAGTGCCCAGGGCCTTACTGTGCCTGTATCTGTATCCCCTGTACCTGCTGTGCGGCCCAATACTTACATGTAGTGCCCAGGGTCTTACTGTGCCTGTATCCCCTGTACCTGCTGTGCGGCCCAATACTTACATGTAGTGCCCAGGGTCTTACTGTGCCTGTATCCCCTGTACCTGCTGTGCGGCCCAATACTTACATGTAGTGCCCAGGGCCTTACTGTGCCTGTATCTGTATCCCCTGTACCTGCTGTGCGGCCCAATACTTACATGTAGTGCCCAGGGCCTTACTGTGTCTGTATCTGTATCCCCTGTACCTGCTGTGCAGCCCAATACTTACATGTAGTGCCCAGGGTCTTACTGTGCCTGTATCCCCTGTACCTGCTGTGCGGCCCAATACTTACATGTAGTGCCCAGGGTCTTACTGTGCCTGTATCTGTATCCCCTGTACCTGCTGTGCGGCCCAATACTTACATGTAGTGCCCAGGGCCTTACTGTGCCTGTATCTGTATCCCCTGTACCTGCTGTGCGGCCCAATACTTACATGTAGTGCCCAGGGTCTTACTGTGTCTGTATCTGTATCCCCTGTACCTGCTGTGCAGCCCAATACTTACATGTAGTGCCCAGGGCCTTACTGTGCCTGTATCTGTATCCCCTGTACCTGCTGTGCAGCCCAATACTTACATGTAGTGCCCAGGGCCTTACTGTGCCTGTATCCCCTGTACCTGCTGTGCAGCCCAATACTTACATGTAGTGCCCAGGGCCTTACTGTGTCTGTATCTGTATCCCCTGTACCTGCTGTGCGGCCCAATACTTACATGTAGTGCCCAGGGTCTTACTGTGCCTGTATCCCCTGTACCTGCTGTGCGGCCCAATACTTACATGTAGTGCCCAGGGCCTTACTGTGTCTGTATCTGTATCCCCTGTACCTGCTGTGCAGCCCAATACTTACATGTAGTGCCCAGGGCCTTACTGTGCCTGTATCCCCTGTACCTGCTGTGCAGCCCAATACTTACATGTAGTGCCCAGGGCCTTACTGTGCCTGTATCTGTATCCCCTGTATCTAATGCTGGATACAATCTCTCATAAGGTGCAATGGGCAGTATTGGCAGCTACAAGCCAGATGTCTCATTACTGCCTGCCAAAGGGCCCCCCAACATTTCTCCCCCCCATGCATAACTTTCTGAACATGGTGTTGAATTGGGGGGCACAGGCCTGTCCCTGCCATAGAGCTGCTCCCTACACCCCAGAGACCTGCAGCAATTCATTAAAAGTGGAAGGCATGGTACAAAGCAAAAAAAACCCCTCAATTTTGCACTTTGAACCCCAATTTCTGGTTCATTAAACCCCCTAAGAAATGTGGAACTCCATATTGCCCAGGAGATGCAGACTTGACCAGAGGAGAGTTATTAGTGAGAAAGGGTAGCGCCAGTGCTCTTCATTAGCAATTAGCGAATTTCGTTACGCCAAAAAATTCTCAGAACGGTAAAAGTTGGCAAAACACAAAAAATGATTTGCGTCAAAAAAAGACTGTCGAATTGTTGAATCATTTTTTTGACGTGCAACTTTTTTTGCTAATGGCGAAATGCGGAAATTTGCTGTATTCCCATATAGCAAGTGGGAGGGCCGGATTACATTGAAATAATGTCTATGGTCATGTCTATGGCACCTTCAAACTGACTGGGGGCCATAAAAATAATTTGAAGAGCCACCAGTTGCATGGCCATGATCTAGGTCATTGGCCATCAGTGTTAGCATTGCTATTAATCCCATTCTTTCCAAATCCTGCTCAGTCCTTAACCCTGCAGAAGAGTGAATATGGTGTTATAGACATATGGGTGCTCAGCCAGGTGGGGCGAGGGCAAACACCCATTGCTGGGCCAGTGCTTGGGGGCTGGACTTTCCTATCACACAGCATCACAAAAACATTTAAGACGGCCATGAACTATACAGCGCCCCCCTTGGCTTTGGTGAAAACAAAAACAAGGTGAAACCAAATAAGTCGATTGTAATAGTACAACACACAGGGGCTAATATTAGCTGCGTTGGTTGTGTATTTGTTTCCGGCAGTGGCCACTCTGAGATGAACTGAACCCTTTAAACTGTGGTTTTAGCTTCCCCTTCAGTCCTGCCTGACACACAAGGTGTTGGTTTCCGAGCATCGCGGGTGTCGTTACTAATATGTTCCTATTGCTCGTTACCTGCCTGAGACCGACATGTCTGTCCTGCTAATAATCATCTCTCTCAGTAAGTAGCACCCATTCTACTTATATTTATTTATATAATTACTGTATAATATATGGCATAGATGTAGTGTAATACAGTATGGGCTGCAGTGTATATATAATATTGTATATTTTTTACATGGGATAGTAACAGTAGTAACTATTATTACTATTATTAAGAGCATGGGACACATTATTGATTATAACACCCACAGTTTATCACTACACAAGCAATATAGCTCAGCACCAATATATATATATATATATATATATATATATATATATATATATATATATATATATATATATATATATATATATATATAAATAATAGTATTAGTATAGTAGTAATAAATTATATAGGGAAATGCTTAATTGTCACTTTTTTAACCTCCAATTTAAACCAGTATCGAATTAAATAAATGAGTTCAGTTAGTATTAAATAAGATTTAATGAACCTGTATTGAATTTTCCTTCCTTATTAAAGAAAAAATACAATCCAAATTGGTGCAAAAATATTTATTTCAATCCGGGAAAATCTAGCAGTTTAGTGAGTAGGGATGTAGCGAACCCGCGCAAAAAAGTTCGCGAACGTGTTTGCGAAGTTACGCCAAAACCTGCGAATATTCGCAAACTTTGCGAACCCCATAGACTTCAATGGGAAGGCGAACTTTAAAACCTAGAAAAGCCATTTCTGGCCAGAAAACTGATTTTAAAGTTGTTTAAAGGGTGCCACGACCTGGGCAGGGGCATGCAGGAGGGGGATCAAGGGCAAAATTTTCTCTAAAAAGTACTTTGTCGAAAAAGGGTTGCGTAAAAACGGGCAGACCTAGCGGAAATACGCGGCGTTTTTTGCTATTTCGCGCTATTGGCTTACACCAGTACTAGGCTGAAAAACGCCATGTGTGGTTGTGCGGCGTTTTTTAGGCTGAGAAAAAACGCAGCGAAAAAAAAACCGCGGCGAACCCAAATTGCAAACATACGCGGAAAGTTCGCGAACTTGCGCGTTCGCGAACACCCGATGTTTGCGCGAATTAGTTCGCCGGCGAACAGTTCGCTACATCTCTATTAGTGAGGGGTTTGTTTTTAAACCCAGAAGTTTTGTTTTATCTGCCGTTTCTGAATGTTTAATAGATATTTCAGAATATACTGTATAATAGATAATAATAATAAAAATCTAAGCATATAAAATATTTACAAGGAATTCCATGACCCCACAAAGGCACAGGACTGCAAGTACCTTATTATAGGCGGTGTAATAGTTGCCTTTGGTTTTATATATCTCTGTATTATTTACGTTTTTTTCCTATTTTTTTTTTTTATATATTTATTTGATACTTTTTTGGATACTACTTTGTTATATTTTTATACTTGCTATATGAACCTTATTTTATATTATTTAATTATGTTGTATACCATTTTTTATATTTGTACATACTTTTGTAATTATTTTCATGGTTTTTAAAAAATTTTACATTGTTTTTTCATTTGTTATTATCCCCAAATTTCACTGGATCATGTGACAGATAAAACCAATCAGCCCTGTTTATAAGGCTTTTTTGTCAGGGATATTCATGGCTTTTGTTATTAATATCTTGTATCTGTGTGTGTCTAAATGAAACTTATAACAAAGGAACCCGGCACTACAGTAATTGGGTGCTCATTGTGTAGTACTTAAGCTTGATTTTGTTAAATAAGACAACACAATTATTTTGACACAAAATAAATTTATTTCCCCAAAAAATAATTAAAATCACTACAAAAAGAAGCTAGATAAAGTAGGAAAGCTAAAATTACAACCTATGTATCTGTGATATTCTCCCAGATATATTCTCTGGGATATTCAGGCTGTTAGCCGACTAATAACCACATTTACCTCTTATTCGTTAGCTACGGGTAAGTTGGTGGTGACTTCTTTCAATCAATTACACACACTGTATCCGAGCGTTCAACTTGCAACTGTTGCCATTATCTAATTCAGGGAAATCTGTGTAGCATTATGGCTACTCGCTACATTCATGTAACAGTATCCTTTTGTATGTATGTATGTATGTATATGTTTATTTATAAAGTGCTACTTATATACGCAGCGCTGTACAGTAGAATTCATTAATACAAACAGGGGGTTATTAAGATAATAGATAAATACAAAGTATAACAATAAATACAGATAAATACAAGATACAGTTGCAATAAGATAAGAGTCAAAGGCACAAGAGGATGGAGGTCCCTGCCCCGTAGAGCTTACAATCTATATGGGAGGGTAAGAGACAAAGACACAAGAGGAAGGAGGTCCCTGCCCCGTAGAGCTTACAATCTATATGGGAGGGTAAGAGTCAAAGGCACAAGAGGATGGAGGTCCCTGCCCCGTAGAGCTTACAATCTATATGGGAGGGTAAGAGTCAAAGGCACAAGAGGATGGAGGTCTCTGCCCCATAGAGCTTACAATCTATATGGGAGGGTAAGAGTCAAAGGCACAAGAGGATGGAGGTCCCTGCCCCATAGAGCTTACAATCTATATGGGAGGGTAAGAGTCAAAGGCACAAGAGGATGGAGGTCTCTGCCCCGTAGAGCTTACAATCTATATGGGAGGGTAAGAGTCAAAGGCACAAGAGGATGGAGGTCTCTGCCCCGTAGAGCTTACAATCTTAACTTAATTCCAACTTCACTTGTGCAGAAATAACACATTTAGAACCTAATGTGATAATAGACAGTGGGTACTCGTTCTCCTCTTACTTCTAATTGCATTGGATTAAACACTCAAGGTAAGTGGATTTCACTTTTGTTCCCTGCCTAGCGTTCAATCCTACCCGAATCCACACATTTAGATCCGAAGTGACTGAGAGCGCCAGTATTGCAATTATTTTAGCTACATACATTAAGAAGTTAATAACAGAAGATCTTGTCGTGTTGGTTCAATATAAGGTTGATATTACTACAGTTTAGGGTCATTTCTAAAGCCAATAACATTAGTTTTTATACAGGTTACTCTTAACCTAAGTACAAATTGCTCACTCTCTCTGTGTTTGATTGTTCTGACAGTGTACGTTCGTGCCTGCTACAAATGTGCCTAAGCCACACACACACACACACACACACACATTTACCTCGGCACGGCTGCAAATACAAGCCTCCAGAGCAGATACGTAAGGTTACCTTATGGGGGATTAAATACGATATTTTCTGATGATCGAAAATGTTAGGAAAAGTCTTTTCGTAGATGTACAAAAATATCACACTTACGATCTGAAAGTTACAAAATATTCATATCCGAACGATTGTAAACGGCACAAAACCCTTTCTGACTTTCTGATGCATGATCTGGGAAGCCTCCCATAGGACTCAATGGCACTCTCTGGCCAAAACCTTCATACTCGTTGGGACAAATCCGTCACAAAGCACGAAAAAGTTGTGTAATTTAACGAAACTATCAAAGAAAATACGCAAAAGTTCTAAACTTTAGAAAAAATACGAATTTGACATACTTTAATGAATGGGCCACTATGTATCTGCTCTAAATGTGTGGATTCGGGTAGGATTGAACGCTAGGTAGTAAATAAAAGTGAAATCCACTTTCCTTCAGTGTTTAATCCAATACAATTAGCAGTAAGAGGAGAACGAGTACCCACTGTCTATTATCACATTAGGTTCTAAATGTGTTATTTCTGCACAAGTGAAGTTACTTAAGTAGCAATTAAGTTAAGATTGTAAGCTCTACAGGGCAGGGACCTCCATCCTCTTGTGTCTTTGACTCTTACCCTCCCATATAGATTGTAAGCTCTACGGGGCAGGGACCTCCATCCTCTTGTGTCTTTGACTCTTACCCTCCCATATAGATTGTAAGCTCTACGGGGCAGGGACCTCCATCCTCTTGTGCCTTTGACTCTTACCCTCCCATATAGATTGTAAGCTCTACGGGGCAGGGACCTCCATCCTCTTGTGCCTTTGACTCTTACCCTCCCATATAGATTGTAAGCTCTACGGGGCAGGGACCTCCATCCTCTTGTGCCTTTGACTCTTACCCTCCCATATAGATTGTAAGCTCTACGGGGCAGGGACCTCCATCCTCTTGTGCCTTTGACTCTTACCCTCCCATATAGATTGTAAGCTCTACGGGGCAGGGACCTCCATCCTCTTGTGCCTTTGACTCTTACCCTCCCATATAGATTGTAAGCTCTACGGGGCAGGGACCTCCATCCTCTTGTGCCTTTGACTCTTACCCTCCCATATAGATTGTAAGCTCTACGGGGCAGGGACCTCCATCCTCTTGTGCCTTTGACTCTTACCCTCCCATATAGATTGTAAGCTCTACGGGGCAGGGACCTCCATCCTCTTGTGCCTTTGACTCTTACCCTCCCATATAGATTGTAAGCTCTACGGGGCAGGGACCTCTATCCTCTTGTGCCTTTGACTCTTATCTTATTGCAACTGTACCTTGTATTTATCTGTATTTATCTATTATTATCTTAATAACCCCCTGTTTGTATTAATGAATTCTACTGTACAGCGCTGCGTACATAAGTAGCACTTTATATATAAACATATACATACATACAAAAGGATATGGTTATATGAATATAGCGAGTAGCCATAATGCTACAGATTTCCCTGAATTAGATAATGACAACAGTTGCAAGTTGAACGCTCGCATACAGTGTGTGTAATTGGTTGAAAGAACTTACCTGTAGCTAATGAATAAGAGGTAAATGTGGTTATTAGCTAACAGCCCTTAGGAGAATATCCCAGAAACACAGGTTGTCATTTTTATTTTCCTACTTTACTCTATCTAGCTCCTTTGTTTAATTATATTTTGGGGAAATAAAATTGATTTTTAATTTTGGAGTGCCAAAATAATTGTGTTGCCAAATCAAATCTGAAGCTGAGTAATAATGTTGTTGCAACAAGGGGAATGTTTTTATATCCAGAAGTTTTCTCTTCTCATTATTACCCCTCTCCATGTTTTACGATGGCTAAATATCAACTGTCCCTTTAGTATATCCAACCAATCCTGCCCACAGGTCAGACTGATGCATAAAGTACAAATAAACTGCCCAAATGGTCAAACATCAGCCAAACTGCCTGACCAAATCCGCACATATACGGCCAGCTCTGCCCATTCTTTTGATGCTTAGCAGACAAATAGAAGGCAATATAAGGAAAGCATACAAAAAAAGCAAGAAGACCCTCCTTTTAGGTGGGGGTCGAAACACGTTGAGCTTTTTCATGTAAATAACTAAGGAAAAGCTTTTGTATATATCATTTTGGATTGCGCTGCTACTTTTCTATTTTTCATAGAGTATTTGGGGATCTCACAGGGGCCCCTGCAGTGAGCACCCACCTTATTGCTGGTAATATTGAAGGTGTTCATTGCCAAATATTGAATACTTGGTTGGAAACATTGTACCTAGCAAAGTATCAATAAAATGCATTATTACATTCTGAATATGTTAATTTAAGAATTATACCTCTTTTATTTTTATATCCATTGCAATGTTCATACAGTTTAGATTATAAAACTCCTCATGTGGTTTGATATACGGCATCCCTAAATCCACTAGGGTTTTTTATTACATCTTCAAATTGTCACCCCCAGACGCTTATTCAAATATAAACCATAATATAAATGGATACGGTTAATTCATGAGGAAATTAATAAGTAAAATGAAATTACTGTATAAATATATAATTGGCAAGTTTTTAAGCTAAGACCGTTGAGTGCGCTTATTGGTGGATGAATATGTGAGATTTTTAAATGCACCCGGGCATAAACTTATAGAGATTCAAGGTAAGACCTGGAGTGCGGATCGTTTGTGGATATATATTATATATATATATTATATATATATATATATATATATATATAGAGTTCAAAAAATCGGCACTCACCAAACGAACACGCCAAAGTCCGGGTGCTAACCATAAAATTGTATAAAGTCTCGCAGAAAGCACTCCAAGGAAATATAAAAATCAAAAAAGTTTATTTAGACCCAAATGTCTACGCGTTTCGATCCATACCGGATTGTCACCGGGTCTAAATAAACTTTTTTGATTTTTATATTTCCTTGGAGTGCTTGCTGCGAGACTTTATATAAATATATATATATATATTATAGTAAAGCGGAGTACAGTCTGAGTGAAGTGTTTCCAACAGAGGAAACCAAACCTCAAAGCAAAATCTAAATATAAACCCCGTAAAGGAACAAAACTGTTTCTCATTTCTTAGAAACATATGAGGCTTGTGATGGACACATGTACCCGTATCTTTATTTATATAAGGCTGCTGTATACACTGCACTGTACATGTTTACAGTCCAAAAATATTCAACGAAAAGTTCAGCAAATGTTTGTGTTTTGCAGAATGGATTATACAACGAAAGAAATAAAATGATACAGAAGACAATATGAAATGTTATTATATAAAACCCACATTTCTCCTTTGATACATTAGATAGGTACAAGAAGGGGCTGGGTGGGTATTTAGCAAGTGAGGGAATACAGGGGTAGGGGGGATAGCTCTCAGTACAAGTGAGGGAATACAGGGGTAGGGGGGATAGCTCTCAGTACAAGTGAGGGAATACAGGGGTAGGGGAGATAGCTCTCAGTACAAGTGAGGGAATACAGGGTTATGGGAGATAGCTCTCAGTACAAGTGAGGGAATACAGGGGTAGGGGAGATAGCTCTCAGTACAAGTGAGGGAATACAGGGGGAGGGGGGATAGCTCTCAGTACAAGTGAGGGAATACAGGGGTAGGGGAGATAGCTCTCAGTACAAGTGAGGGAATACAGGGGTAGGGGAGATAGCTCTCAGTACAAGTGAGGGAATACAGGGGTAGGGGGGATAGCTCTCAGTACAAGTGAGGGAATACAGGGGTAGGGGAGATAGCTCTCAGTACAAGTGAGGGAATACAGGGGTAGGGGAGATAGCTCTCAGTACAAGTGAGGGAATACAGGGGTAGGGGGGATAGCTCTCAGTACAAGTGAGGGAATACAGGGGTAGGGGAGATAGCTCTCAGTACAAGTGAGGGAATACAGGGGTATGGGAGATAGCTCTCAGTACAAGTGAGGGAATACAGGGGTAGGGGGGATAGCTCTCAGTACAAGTGAGGGAATACAGGGGTAGGGGGGATAGCTCTCAGTACAAGTGAGGGAATACAGGGTTATGGGAGATAGCTCTCAGTACAAGTGAGGGAATACAGGGGTAGGGGGGATAGCTCTCAGTACAAGTGAGGGAATACAGGGGCAGGGGAGATAGCTCTCAGTACAAGTGTGGGAATACAGGGGTAGGGGAAATAGCTCTCAGTACAAGTGAGGGAATACAGGGGTAGGGGGGATAGCTCTCAGTACAAGTGAGGGAATACAGGGGTAGGGGAGATAGCTCTCAGTACAAGTGAGGGAATACAGGGGTAGGGGAGATAGCTCTCAGTACAAGTGAGGGAATACAGGGGTAGGGGAGATAGCTCTCAGTACAAGTGAGGGAATACAGGGGTATGGGGGATAGCTCTCAGTACAAGTGAGGGAATACAGGGGTAGGGGGGATAGCTCTCAGTACAAGTGAGGGAATACAGGGGTAGGGGAGATAGCTCTCAGTACAAGTGAGGGAATACAGGGGTAGGGGGATAGCTCTCAGTACAAGTGAGGGAATACAGGGGTAGGGGGGATAGCTCTCAGTACAAGTGAGGGAATACAGGGGTAGGGGAGATAGCTCTCAGTACAAGTGAGGGAATACAGGGGTAGGGGAGATAGCTCTCAGTACAAGTGAGGGAATACAGGGGTATGGGGGGATAGCTCTCAGTACAAGTGAGGGAATACAGGGGTAGGGGAGATAGCTCTCAGTACAAGTGAGGGAATACAGGGTTATGGGAGATAGCTCTCAGTAAAAGTCTCCCCAGGGACTGGGCCGATTGCCATCTTGGAGTCAGGAAGGAATTTTTTCCTCTCTGGGGCAAATTAGAGAGGCTTCAGATGGGGTTTTTGCCTTCCTCTGGGTCAACTAGCAGCCAGGCAGGTTATATATAGGCATTATGGTTGAACTTGATGGACGTACGTCTTTTTGCAACCCAACTTACTATGTTACTATGTTTCATTTGTTTGGAGTTTTTGTTATTCTACTTGGGGGCACCAACTGTTATACTGATGGTCCCTCTGTAACCCGGGCTTCTCACCCTTTCATCATCCTTTTTTCAATCTCAATTGATAGACAGACAATAGCCCCCACAATACCCGATGCATTCTGTTTATATTACCTGCAAGGTAAGTTCCATTGCAAAGTTATGATATAAATGAACATATAACTATAACTATGCTGATCCCTATTCACACTGATAATATTCTCTTTCCTTGTCAAAATATTCCAGAGGAAATCCCTGCAGCTCCGTATCAGATATAACCCTTACAAACACACTCTTGCCTTTTAAAAGGCAACAAAAACCTTCCTGCTGAATTAACATTGTGGAAATGTTGCTCTATGGTAAAGAGAACACAATTCATACAAAGAATCTCATTAATCAATTTTCTGTTTCTCTCTGCTTAATTAATTAATCTCGAGAAAGACATTTCCCCAATATTTAGCATATGTATTAACTTGTGACATATACACAACTCAAATAAAAATGAATATGCCAAATAATATCATTCTTATTTTTTTGCAGCAGTTGCAGTAATGGAAAATATAGGTGAGACTTTATGTGTGTCTGTATTTATCTCACTGATCACAGGAAGATACAGGTTAGCGTTTGTTGGGTTGGCCTGAAACCTGCGGTACCTGTGGGTCAGTATCCGGCCCAGGGGGGTTGGCCGTGGGACAATTTCATATTAATAACGTCTCTTTGTGACATCCCCTACGTACCCCCCCTCTGGTAAAGCAGCCACTGAAGAGCTTGTCCCTTTCTGACATGATGGGGGTGTGAGTTCTTTAGCCCTTCTTAATGCTGAGACGGGTCGGGTGGGAGTCGGGATCTCCTGACCCTCAGTAATTAGTTACATAGGGCTGAAAAAAGACCATCAAGTTCAACCCTTCCAAATAAACCCAGCACCCGCAAACCCAACTAAGATATAATTACCCCTTATTAGGGGCAGAACAGCCCTATTGGGTTTATTTCATGGTTAAATAATTCCCTTTTCTCTGTAATAATAAAACAGTACCTGTACTTGATCCCAACCAAGATATAATTACCCCTTATTAGGGGCAGAACAGCCCTATTGGGTTTATTTCATGGTTAAATAATTCCCTTTTCTCTGTAATAATAAAACAGTACCTGTACTTGATCCCAACTAAGATATAATTACCCCTTATTGGGGGCAGAACAGCCCTATTGGGTTTATTTAATGGTTAAATGTTTCCCTTTTCTCTGTAATAATAAAACAGTACCTGTACTTGATCCCAACTAAGATATAATTACCCCTTATTGGGGGCAGAACAGCCCTATTGGGTTTATTTAATGGTTAAATGATTCCCTTTTCTCTGTAATAATAAAACAGTACCTGTACTTGATCCCAACTAAGATATAATTACCCCTTATTGGGGCAGAACAGCCCTATTGGGTTTATTTAATGGTTAAATGATTCCCTTTTCTCTGTAATAATAAAACAGTACCTGTACTTGATCCCAACTAAGATATAATTACCCCTTATTGGGGCAGAACAGCCCTATTGGGTTTATTTAATGGTTAAATGATTCCCTTTTCTCTGTAATAATAAAACAGTACCTGTACTTGATCCCAACTAAGATATAATTACCCCTTATTGGGGGCAGAACAGCCCTATTGGGTTTATTTCATGGTTAAATGATTCCCTTTTCTCTGTAATAATAAAACAGTACCTGTACTTGATCCCAACTAAGATATAATTACCCCTTATTGGGGGCAGAACAGCCCTATTGGGTTTATTTAATGGTTAAATGATTCCCTTTTCTCTGTAATAATAAAACAGTACCTGTACTTGATCCCAACTAAGATATAATTACCCCTTATTGGGGCAGAACAGCCCTATTGGGTTTATTTAATGGTTAAATGATTCCCTTTTCTCTGTAATAATAAAACAGTACCTGTACTTGATCCCAACTAAGATATAATTACCCCTTATTGGGGCAGAACAGCCCTATTGGGTTTATTTAATGGTTAAATGATTCCCTTTTCTCTGTAATAATAAAACAGTACCTGTACTTGATCCCAACTAAGATATAATTACCCCTTATTGGGGCAGAACAGCCCTATTGGGTTTATTTCATGGTTAAATGATTCCCTTTTCTCTGTAATAATAAAACAGTACCTGTACTTGATCCCAACTAAGATATAATTACCCCTTATTGGATGTAAAACAAACCTTTTGGGTTTAATTAATGTTTTATTGATTTTTTGTAGACTTAGAGATACTGACACCAGAAAGTAAATCTTTTTTTTACATCTATCATAACATTGTCTTTCCAAGAACTTTATAATTTTGCCATAAAAGTATTTGCCTGATACGTTTACATTCCCTATCTGATCCCCCATGTCTCTCTATGAGGGGGCTGCCATATTTGTGCAGCAGGAGGCCGTTAGCATTAGAAGCTATAACTGACAGGCTGAGAAGGGACAGTCAGGTTGGCAAAACAGTCAGGTTTAGGGATTTCCAGTAACAGTTACTTACAAAACCAAACCTGTCAGCGAAAAACTGTCAACACGACCTATAGGTAACTTTTTATGTATATTCATATTTTGAAAAGTAGTTTTTTCGTGTCAGTATCACTTTAAGGTATGGAGATCCAAATTACGGAAAAACCTCTTTCTCAGAATATCTTTGGTCCCGAATATTCTGGATAACGGGTCCTTTACCTGTTGTGACATGCTGACTGCCTGTACATGCAATATTGGGGGAATTATCAATGGTAGGCAGGCAGGCAGAGGATCTGGAGCATAAGAGACAGGGACACCAAGTCTTCAGGCAAAAACACAGGTTTATTTAGAGCCAATTCTTCCCAACATCAGTTCATAAACAGTACAGGGTTATGATTTATCCCTTATTCAGGGCTCTTACCTTCCAAGGTTACTTCCATACTCTGGAACCTTTACAGGGCTTCTCACTGTCCCACAGTGACTTTCACACGTCCACAGTGACTCCTGGGAACACTCAGGCTTCACCTTAAGCCTCGCCGACTCCTCTCATCCGCCTGGTCACGGCTCCCTCTGCTCCCTGCAGTGACAGGCAGCCCCCCAGCCCCTCTGGGAGTTCCTCACACAGACAGGCAGCCCCCCCAGCCCCTCTGGGAGTTCCTCACACAGACAGGCAGCCCCCCCCCAGCCCCTCTGGGAGTTCCTCACACAGACAGGCAGCCCCCCCAGCCCCTCTGGGAGTTCCTCACACAGACAGGCAGCCCCCCAGCCCCTCTGGGAGTTCCTCACACAGACAGGCAGCCCCCCCCAGCCCCTCTGGGAGTTCCTCACACAGACAGGCAGCCCCCCCAGCCCCTCTGGGAGTTCCTCACACAGACAGGCAGCCCCCCAGCCCCTCTGGGAGTTCCTCACACAGACAGGCAGCCCCCCCCCAGCCCCTCTGGGAGTTCCTCACACAGACAGGCAGCCCCCCAGCCCCTCTGGGAGTTCCTCACACAGACAGGCAGCACCCCAGCCCCTCTGGGAGTTCCTCACACAGACAGGCAGCCCCCCCAGCCCCTCTGGGAGTTCCTCACACAGACAGGCAGCCCCTCTGGGAGTTCCTCACACAGACAGGCAGCCCCTCTGGGAGTTCCTCACACAGACAGGCAGCCCCCCAGCCCCTCTGGGAGTTCCTCACACAGACAGGCAGCCCCCCCCCCAGCCCCTCTGGGAGTTCCTCACACAGACAGGCAGCCCCTCTGGGAGTTCCTCACACAGACAGGCAGCCCCCCCCCAGCCCCTCTGGGAGTTCCTCACACAGACAGGCAGCCCCCCCAGCCCCTCTGGGAGTTCCTCACACAGACAGGCAGCCCCCCAGCCCCTCTGGGAGTTCCTCACACAGACAGGCAGCACCCCAGCCCCTCTGGGAGTTCCTCACACAGACAGGCAGCACCCCGGCCCCTCTGGGAGTTCCTCACACAGACAGGCAGCCCCCCAGCCCCTCTGGGAGTTCCTCACACAGACAGGCAGCCCCCCCCCAGCCCCTCTGGGAGTTCCTCACACAGACAGGCAGCCCCCCCCCAGCCCCTCTGGGAGTTCCTCACACAGACAGGCAGTACCCCCAGCCCCTCTGGGAGTTCCTCACACAGACAGGCAGCCCCCCCAGCCCCTCTGGGAGTTCCTCACACAGACAGGCAGCCCCCCAGCCCCTCTGGGAGTTCCTCACACAGACAGGCAGCCCCCCAGCCCCTCTGGGAGTTCCTCACACAGACAGGCAGCCCCCCCCCAGCCCCTCTGGGAGTTCCTCACACAGACAGGCAGCCCCCCCAGCCCCTCTGGGAGTTCCTCACACAGACAGGCAGCCCCCCAGCCCCTCTGGGAGTTCCTCACACAGACAGGCAGCACCCCAGCCCCTCTGGGAGTTCCTCACACAGACAGGCAGCACCCCGGCCCCTCTGGGAGTTCCTCACACAGACAGGCAGCACCCCCCAGCCCCTCTGGGAGTTCCTCACACAGACAGGCAGCACCCCGGCCCCTCTGGGAGTTCCTCACACAGACAGGCAGCCCCCCCCAGCCCCTCTGGGAGTTCCTCACACAGACAGGCAGCCCCCCCCCAGCCCCTCTGGGAGTTCCTCACACAGACAGGCAGTACCCCCAGCCCCTCTGGGAGTTCCTCACACAGACAGGCAGCCCCCCCAGCCCCTCTGGGAGTTCCTCACACAGACAGGCAGCCCCCCCAGCCCCTCTGGGAGTTCCTCACACAGACAGGCAGCCCCCCAGCCCCTCTGGGAGTTCCTCACACAGACAGGCAGCCCCCCCCCAGCCCCTCTGGGAGTTCCTCACATACACAGGCAGCCCCCCAGCCCTCTGGGAGTTCCTCACACAGACAGGCAGCACCCCCAGCCCCTCTGGGAGTTCCTCACACAGACAGGCAGCCCCCCCAGCCCCTCTGGGAGTTCCTCACACAGACAGGCAGCCCCCCCAGCCCCTCTGGGAGTTCCTCACACAGACAGGCAGCCCCCCAGCCCCTCTGGGAGTTCCTCACATACACAGGCAGCCCCCCAGCCCCTCTGGGAGTTCCTCACACAGACAGGCAGCCCCCCCAGCCCCTCTGGGAGTTCCTCACACAGACAACCTTCCTGCCCTGTGCCCCGCTATGAGAGTGACCTTCTGAGTCAGGAATGAACTCCAACTCAACCCCTGTATAATCCCACAGCCCTTTATTTGCTGCTCACCTGCAGCCCAATCAGGCAGCTCCCTACAGCCGGCCAACTGAAAATACTAACTGGAGTACGGAATGGAGGGTCTTTCCTGCTCTCCCTCCATTCACCTATACATTTGGCTTTCCCTAAGCCAGTAACATAAACACAGCATTAGCTGCTGCAAAACCGGGCATTTTTCCTGGTGCCATTTGTATCCCACCTTTAACACTGGTAGAAATTCACCAAACAATGATCTTTTCCCATTACATCTCTCACACTGTATACACAATTTCCTTGGAAAACCACTCCTTACAGGGTAAGACACAGAGGGATACGGTGGCCCACTTGGCCTTTATCCCTATTGTTCTCCCAAACAAATAGCATGAAACCCCTTTGCAATACAGTTAGGCTTTACATAGCTATAAACAAGCATAAATATTTTTTAGGTCCTGGCTGAAACAAATCCAAATCCTAATTAGCAAAAATTAGCATGTTCTAATTAGGATTTGGAAGGGTTAAATGTTAGGGGAATTTTTTTTTACCCCTTCCAGATCCTAATTAGCGTATGCTAATCAGGATTCAGATTCAGTTCAGTATTCGGCCGAATCCATGGGGATGGCTTTGGGGTTTGGCCGAACCGAAAAAACTGGCTTTGGTGCATCCCTAATATTTATACAGTTGTGTAACTTTCTTAATATGTTTCAAGGATCCTTTCTATTGTCCCAGAGTGTCATTTAACCACTAACACTTTCTATATTTCACACCTTAGGTTGCCATTAGATTCAGATTTTACCCCCACACTCCTTACTCATAGCACTCATGTTGCACAGGGGTATTATTGTCCCTTTATGGGAGGTTATAATAAACCTATAAACCCTTTCTATTCCCAGGCATTGCTATGCGGCCGGTGGTTTCCTTCTCTCCAAACTGGGCTACAATATCTCGGCATGAACTGTAACTCTCACATGTACCGTGGGTCCTACTGCTCCGCTGGGCCAGAGATATTCCTGGTACAGGGACAATAGGAGGATAAATGGAGAGGAACGGAGCTTTATAATTGGGAAAGCAGAAGAGAAGGACAGTGGGAATTACCAGTGCCAGGCCGGTACCAGTGAGAGAAGTGACCCAGTCAGACTGGATGTTAAAAATGTCAGAGTTTTCTGACTTCCCAGCTTCTCTTATTGATCTGATTATGTTTCACTTTATATTTTACTCTGATATAAGACATTATTAGCATAAATAGATGTACTGTGGAATAGATAAATGCAATCACTATAGTGCTATAGTTGCTTAAGGTTGATATTAAAGTCCAGCTAAAGTTATCAGCTATCTATAGCTGTATGGGCCTAGTGCAGTGATCCCCAACCAGTGGCTCAGGGGTAACATGTTGCTCCCCAACCCCTTGGGTGTTGCTCTCAGTGCCCCCAAACCAGGGAGTTATTTTTGAATTCCTGACTTGGGGGCAAGTTTTGGTTGAATAAAAACAAGATTTCCTACCAAATAAAGCCCCTGTAAGCTGATAGGGTGCATAGAGGCCCCTAATAGCCAATCACAGCCCTTATTTGGCTCCTCCATGAACTTTTATGGTGCTTGTGTTGCTCTCCAAATCTTTTTACATTTGACTGTGGCTCACGAGTAAGAAAGGTTGGGGACCCCTGGCCTAGGGAGTTCTGGGTGTGTCCACCACTTCAGTCTGTCCAGAAAATATAGGTGTACCGTAGGAATGTTTTGGGGAGTCTGTAACATTCTGTCCTGGCTTTGTAGTCATGGGGCTTATTTATCAACCCTGGGCACATCAGAAGTAAAACATAGTGACCAATCAGTGATTGGTTATTGGCATGGCCAATGGGATATACATTACATAGGGAAACCCTGTATTAGATACAATCCATTCTTGCCATGCAGAGACTCTACCAGTCCCATTGTATCATATATTTATGTACCTTGTTTCTTCATTCCAGAACGTGTGATTCTGCAGGCGCCCCCAAGTGTTTATGAAGGGGACCCCCTGACTCTGAGATGCTACAGTCCTCATTATACAGTAAAAGAAGTAACATTCTATAAAGATAATGTAAACATATCCTCCCTCCCTACCGACTCACTCACATTGGGTGCAAGTGTGGGAATGGCCGGTACATACAGATGTAGAGCAATCCTGCTGTTAGAATTTAATCATTACGCTCCTCATTCATCTACTGATATAACCATAACCATCCAAGGTAAATTTCTAGGATTATTATTATAAGCTGATTTATTTTTAAAATAAATACGCCTGTGATTTAATCCTCCTTTATATAACTGACATTAGGATGGCTGTACAACTATGATTTATGGATGCACAGAATCCACTATTGGGATTATGCTGAACCCCAAATCCTTTATGAAAGATTTGTCCAAAATCATTTTCTCAATGTTCAACGTAATATCCCTTGAATTAGCATCAGTATGAGCTTGTTTGGCTTCGCTACCATTTTCTGTTATTTTGATTGTCTCCTGTTCCAGAGCTGTTTTCCAGGCCAGAGATCAGAGCGGATAAAGATGGGGTACAGGGGGGAGATGTACTGACCCTATCCTGCCATACGGCCCTTAATCCAGCCAGAGGCGCTACACAGCTGCAGTTTGCTTTCTACAGAAATGGGCACAATGTGCAGGGATTCAGTTCTTCCAGTAATTACACCATCCAATCAGCTCGGCCTCAGGACTCTGGGAATTATACCTGTGATACAGCAGCTCCATCAGTCAGTGTGACGAAGGGGAGCCCAGGCTTATCCATCCACATACACGGTGAATATAATGTTCTAGGTAAGAATAGGGTGCACTTCTTAAGCCAATACAGGTTTGGATGGAAGTAACTGGGAGGCCTTTATTAGAGACTTGTTTATTATGGTTACATACAACTACAAGTGCTGCAGAATACCTTGTTGGGTCCGGGTCAGACTGTACTGGGTACTTCATAGAATTTGGGTTCCCTGCATTTAATTTCAGTCCCTCCCCAGTGTGCTAGTAGCCCATGCTCTGACATTATCATAGAGTGTGGATTGGGCACTGGTCATTATATTCCTCCTTACCCACAGGTGGGGTTGGGCCTGGGTTTATAAGGAGCAGATACGGGTGGGTGTGGGCTAGAGTCAGTTACAATGTGCTACACAATAGAAATCCAGCTCCTTGTAGCCCCAAGTGCACCCTCTGCCTGGGAGAAGTCATACCATATAAGGAATAATTTTTATTTTGAAAAGTGATGACTTTAATTAAGTGCCAAAGGCAACATTAAGGGCTTCATTCCAGCCCTTTATCAAGCCTACTGATACAAATACACTCCAGTGTTAAACACCCACAGGAAGAGTAGGGCGCATCAATGCTAACCCCCATTAAACCCATAATACTTCATGAATACATTGTGAGATAAACGTTCAATTACTCCTAGTGTCTTTCTAGAGTGTCCAATTGCATGACAATAAGTGTCACATGTATCACATATCACATGTAACTGTAACTGACTGTACATTAAAACGGACTTTAATATACCTCTGCCCACCAAATATCTTTCTTGCTCCAATGCCAAATCCAGGGGACAAATCACCCCAGAGCTATTATGGATCAGGCGCTTCCACATCTTTAAATCTTTCTGTCCTAAAAAGAGGCAGAAATATTTTTATAACAAAAAAAAAAACAAATACAAAACAAAACACAATATTTAACAAGCACTTAACATCAATGCATTCAAGTGTCATGGCGGTATATTCCCTGTTATGGCCACTAGGTGGCAGACAGATGCTTTTTTTCATGTGAAGTTAAATTGTGTCTCATATTCAACAGAGGTTTATTATTACTATTTATATAGCGCCATCAATTTACTCAACGCTTTACAGAATAGAGGGGTACAAAAGACATAACATGTACATATAAACAATTCACAAAAATGGTTTGCAGTTACATTGGATGAGGATCGGAGACACTAGGGGGAGGGCCCTGCTCACAAGAGCTTACATTCTAAAAGGTTTAGACTTTAATTAGGACCTAAGCTAAATTATCTGACTTTACTAATTTAATTTATGTCTCCACTACTGGGTCTGTAGTAGCAAGAACAAAATGACTCCTATTCCATAGTTTCACCTTCTTAGAAGTCAACTTTGAATTACCCTTACCCTTACCCTTTCTCAGCCCCGTAATACTAGTCTGTGAAAATGATAACAATTGTAAATTACAGAGGAATCTCTCCAAGTCTATATCCAACTGAAAAGTGTCACATTTACTTAGGTATGGTTAGAAATATTGATTACCAACGTTTTTTGTAAGTCCGTACCCCTCCTTTGCTTTGTGGGGAGCGGTTTGTGCTTATCCCTATTAGAGAAGAGGATGAGGAAGCCTCCCATGTCGAGTCCCTGTAGCTGCTGCTGGCAGATGAAGATCAGTAAGGGTGGGTGTTGGCTAGGAACTTACTGATCTAATTGGGGATTATCCCCCTATATGAGTGCAAATAGTAATAACAGCACAGCGTAATGTCCATAACATCAACCTTCCATAACATTCAGGGAGTTCAGTATGGACATTTTGTACCTGCAACTGCATGTATTCAACTACAATAAAACAGCATATAAGTAGAGAGTTGTTGTGTATACTGTACATACTAAACCCCACTCACAGTGTGTATCTTGTTATTTAACACAGCCAACTCCAACTCAACAGGAACGAGCAGGAACGAGTATCTATCCTATGTGGTCGGTGGGATCCTCGGGGCACTGCTGATCCTTGTAGCTGCTCTTATAGTCATATTCATGTACAGGGACAAGGCACCGCCATTTATGCACTGTAACTGCCAGATGTACAGGACAGGTAATGTATTGTTCCTTTTTATACACTGGCAGATCTTCTCGCTTGGCGATGTCACCAAGCAAGCGGATCTTCTCCCGATATCCCCACCTACGATCGAATTATAACGACGGGTATAGGCAAAGTCGGTCCGGGGACTGCATCAACCAGCCAATGCGGTCCCCGATCCGACTAGATTTTCTAACCTGCCCGATCGAGATCTGCCTGATTTCAGGCCAGATATCGGTCGGGCAGGCCCATCGGTAGTCCCCATACACGGGCTTATTAGCTGCCGAATCTGTCTAAGGGACCCATATCAGCAGGTACAATCAGCCCGTGCATGGGGACCTTAAGTCCAAAAAATATTAGGCCTTATTTTATTAGTGATACAGGATAGGACCACTTGAGCTCCTTGCCACAACCACTAGCCTGCACCAGATTCACTATAGGGTGCCCATAGGCCACCCCTTTGCTCCACATCCCCCCCCCCCAGAATCGCACACACGCGTGTTCTTTCACTCACATACGGAGCACTGGGGATAGGACACGCTGAAGTTTTCTGCGCGTGCCTTTCCAAGTGCCCCGTATGGGAGCAAAATTTACATGCAACTGGGTAGCATGCTGCCCCTAAGTTTATGCCACCCTAGGCCTTTGCCACTAATCTGGGCCTGACTAAAGCTGAATCCACCTGAGGAACCAGTTCACCTTTCAGAATAGGAATTTGATAAATCAAAAGAAAGTCTCTAGTAAAACCCTACCAGTGTCACAATAATTATATATATATATATATATATATACAGTATAAATCATCATATACTATATATATATATATATATATATTGCTAGCAAGTTATGGAGTACTTTGCAGGGGTTACAGAGTAAACATTACTTACAACAGCTTACAATCTAAAGACTTCAGGTACATTTGAAACGTAAGCAAAATAAAAAATGGTGATTAATGATAAGCTGATGTCTGATCAGTCAAGTTGCATTGGATATTCTTCCCTAAACAGGTGGGAGAGTCTGATAGGCTGAGGCACAGAGTTCCAGAGACACAAGTGGTGTTTAATTATTCTTTTCTTTAATGCAGATTCAGGGGCCTCTTTTACTCTGGGCAGGTAAGTAAAGATAATGAAATGCCATTTAAACCTCTTTCATACCGATCAGTACATTTCTTCACTTTTTTCCTTCTATAGTTTAGCATGCAATTTACCCAGTTCACTAGTAATCAAGCAGTACAAGTATAATATTATAGCTGTAGAATGTCATACTCGTTATAATTATTTTTAAACTTTCTGATTTGTAGGTTTGGAAATAAAAGAAGACACAACCAAAGCTCTGTGGGAGATGAGGACCAATCTGAATATGGCAACTGTAAGGAGAAAGCTTCTTATATGATCTCAGAAAATAATTGTTATTAGCCATTAAAGTAATCCAACACAATTGTATTCCTGTATTTGCCTTGGGGAGTGGACAAAAAGCCGTTATTAAAATCCAGCCCCCAAGTGAGTCCCCCCATTCACTGCTTTTGTCTCATCCTAAAGGGGTGCGGTTTGGGAGTCACTGCCTCAGAAGAGCAATAAAAACATTAGGAAGACTCCATTCCCTAACAAACACACATTTTGGGTGGGGAGGAAGATCTTGCACATAGGAGCCTGTACATACAGTACTTTCCAATTGGGTATGCAACTCCCAGTCCAACATGGCGGATCTTTCCTGTTTGGCTAGAACCAAATTGATGGGCAGCAGTTTGTTTAAAAACTCAGTCTACTTGTGAATTATCCTTCCTATATCTGGAAGTTATATGTCTCCCAAGGCCAGAAATATGTGATCATTGCCTATAGATGTTACAAAATTCCAGCATTTATATATTACTTGAGCTGGAATTTGAGCACTAAAGTCCTGCAACATTTTGTGCACAATGATAAGTCTGTCATTGCCCCAACCAAAAGAAATTACATGACTTGGTTGAAAAAATAAATAAGTACCATATATGGGGCATATAGGGCTAGAGTACTGTAGAATACTGGAACAAAAACAGTCTAGAACCCTACTGGAGATAAACAATATCTGGTGACTGCAGTGTGATAAAGAGATTGAATGGGGGGTATTGGAGGAGAAATGGGGAATTAATTCAAATGAACACCTCTACTTCTTTCTCCCCTTCTGCAGTATCTCCTACCAGATGCTCAATCTTAATTCTATTTGTTCTCTTTTAGTTCCTATCACAGAATTCACAGATGGAGAAGAAATTTCCTACGCTGCCCTTGACTTTCAACGTTTGCAAAAAGGTCAGTTTGAAGACTAAGCAGGCTTGAACACTAAGTCTGGTTACTGCTCCCAGTGGGGAGTCAACTCCCCACACTTGCTGGGAAGCTGTAAGGGATTTGGGGAATATCCCAAATGATTGGAGGGTGGTGAGTCCTTTAGGCAAGGAACAGTTATTTTGACCAATCAGGAACAGGACATGCAGGAGTGGGACAAGCAGCAGGACAGGCTTAGGACAGACTCAACACAAGAACAGGAACAGGCAGGACTGGAACAGAACTGGAGCAGGAACAGGGCAACAGGGGGAAGAGCAGAAGCTAATGCTCAGGCCGGTATGTGATGTAACAAAAGGGTTCAAAATGGCACAGACAGCTCTGATTGGCTGATTGACTGACTATTCATGACCAATAATGCTGCTGGAATGAGATGGGAAAGCCAAGTGAAAAGATAATTATTAGAGTTAAGCAGAGAAAAGAACTCACCAGCTTCTCTCCTGGCCAAGTGGTCAAAGAGAGCAGCCAGAAACCTGTAGGTTCCTGGTTTAATTCCCAGCAGGGCCTTATATAAGCAAAGCAATAATATGTTCCATACCTGTGCTGCTTATAATTAGAGCAGGGAGAGATTTACAGTAAAATGATCTGATTGCCTTGGAATATGTCGGTGTGAGGGCTCTAACCATGGGTAAAACTGAGACCAACCCTGCATAACTCCTAACTCTCATCAAAGCAACATCTGAGATCTGATTTGGGGAATTGTGATGAAACTCGCCACAGAAGAATAAATCAACATCCAACAGTGCGGTATTAAATAGGAAACTAAAAAGGGCCAGTTTGGTTTCCCAAGTAAGAATATGCCAGGGATAGGCAGCTTTGGCACTGCTGACACTTTGGCACAACTCTGGTACAACTCCCAGCACTTGAAGTTCTTTAAATATAGGGAATAAGAAATGATAAACAGGGAGTGCCCACACTATGTACAGTGATTATATAACCCAGAGGGTTAATCCCTACATTGGATTGGGAGTTTCTTCAGATATTGAACACACAGCAATAAAAGAAATAATTCATACCAAAACAGAGGAGGCTATTAAGAGAAAATAAACCGAAGCTCGCCACATACTGGCACTCAGAACAAAGCAACTTTTTATTAGATGAAAAAACAAGATTTGTAAAAACTCAAAATAGTGAAAACAGAATATATTCTCCATACCTTCAATAATAATAACCCCCTACAAATGTCATAGAGAATGGTAAAGGGATGGAACATTAGCTCCACCAAACCCCAGTATCCTGTAGTGGAAACATATTTATATCTATTAGGTTTAGGTTTATTAGGTTCTTCTGTTGGATTCTTCAGGCTCCTTAATGGCACATTCCAGATTGTTATGTTCGAGTCTATCCATCTAGTTGTCCTAAACCTCATTTCCCTGAAGCATTTCAGGCATAACTGCCTTCCCCATGGTATATACAGATTATGGCAGCAGCAGTCGAGTGGAAGGTCAGTGACTTGGTCAAAGTCCCATTTTCCCATAAACGTACAGCCGGCACAATTCTCCACTGTATCAGAAATTGCATTTAAACAAAGGAGAACAAGATCTGGTTCAATACACATTCTGGCAGAGCCATACAGGTACAACTGTGTCAGTATCAGTAATAAGCTGTAATATTCCCTATAACTGGGGATGCTGAGAAGAACTAAAGGTTCCACAGTCAGACAGTGAAAATCCCTGTTAATTATCCTACTAGGAAAGTCTATTTCCCAGGTCTCTTGGATGATCTTCTTAATAAAATGCTTAATTTTCCAGATTGTCCGTCCCCTGCCAGGAAAATGGTGAGTATCATATAATTTATATCTGTTTTTATACCAGTTTATATTCTAGAGATATTTTTTGACTCTAGAGTATTTTCCTGAAATTTAATTTATTAAATTTTATATTATTTATTAATTTATATTATACAGCTGGCTTCTGCTGCATTGCTTGTGGAATAAGAGTGAGTAGTGCAGAGCAGAATAACTAGACAAACACCACTTTCCATAGCAAATAATATATTCATTTTCATTGTGAAAAAATAAATTTTTTTGGGTGGAGGACCCCTTTAATGCTGTCCTACTCTCACCATCTTGTCCTACTGTCTCCATCTTGTCCTACTGTCTCCATCTTGTCCTACTGTCTCCATCTTGTCCTACTGTCTCCATCTTGTCCTATTGTCTCCACCTTGTCCTACTCTCACCATCTTGTCCTACTGTCACCATCCTGTCCTACTCTCACCATCTTGTCCTACTGTCACCATCTTGTCCTACTGTCACCATCTTGCCCTACTCTCACCATCTTGCCCTACTCTCACCATCTTGCCCTACTCTCACCATCTTGTCCTACTCTCACCATCTTGTCCTACTCTCACCATCCTGTCCTACTGTCTCCATCTTGTCCTACTGTCTCCATCTTGTCCTACTCTCACCATCTTGTCCTACTGTCACCATCCTGTCCTACTCTCACCATCTTGTCCTACTGTCACCATCTTGTCCTACTCTCACCATCCTGTCCTACCGTCTCCATCTTGTCCTACCCTCACCATCTTGTCCTACTCTCACCATCTTGTCCTACTGTCACCATCTTGTCCTACTCTCACCATCTTGTCCTACTGTCTCCATCTTGTCCTACTGTCTCCATCTTGTCCTACTGTCTCCATCTTGTCCTACTGTCTCCATCTTGTCCTACTGTCTCCATCTTGTCCTACTGTCTCCATCTTGTCCTATTGTCTCCACCTTGTCCTACTCTCACCATCTTGTCCTACTCTCACCATCCTGTCCTACTGTCACCATCTTGTCCTACTGTCACCATCTTGTCCTACTCTCACCATCTTGTCCTACTCTCACCATCTTGTCCTACTCTCACCATCTTGTCCTACTCTCACCATCTTGTCCTACTCTCACCATCCTGTCCTACTATCTCCATCTTGTCCTACTGTCTCCATCTTGTCCTACTCTCACCATCTTGTCCTACTGTCACCATCCTGTCCTACTCTCACCATCTTGTCCTACTGTCACCATCCTGTCCTACTGTCTCCATCTTGTCCTACCCTCACCATCTTGTCCTACTCTCACCATCTTGTCCTACTGTCACCATCTTGTCCTACTGTCTCCATCTTGTCCTACTCTCAACATCTTGTCCTACTGTCTCCATCTTGTCCTACTGTCACCATCTTGTCCTACTGTCTCCATCTTGTCCTACTGTCACCATCTTGTCCTACTGTCACCATCTTGTCCTACTGTCTCCATCTTGTCCTACTGTCACCATCTTGTCCTACTGTCTCCACCTTGTCCTATTGTCACCATCTTGTCCTACTCTCACCATCTTGTCCCACTGTCATCATTTTGTCCTGAATTTACCTACTGTACCTACTGCTCTACAGTTAAGGCGGCCATACATGTTAAGAGCTGTTCGTTTGGTGAGGTTGCTAAATAAGCGGATTCTCTGCCGATATGCCCCCTAAGGTGGCTGATAGACTAATTCAATTGTTTGGCCCTGAATTACAATGACAAGCATAGGAGCCATATGACAGAAGACTACATCAATGAGCCAATGTTGTCCCCAATTCGATAGGAAAACTCAAGCCAATTTTTGACCAGATATTAACCGGGGAGGGCAGTCTGGGGGCCCCATACATGGGCAAATAAGCTGCCGAAACGGTCTAAAGGACTGGAATCAGCAGCTTAAATCTGCCCGTGTATGGCCACCTTTAGTCACTCTTTTTTACATCTCCCAAAGGTACAGTAGCTCTGGCCAGTGGGGAGCAGACTTACAGTGGTGACCAGAGGAAGACTGCTACTCAATCAACTGCAAATACCAGTGTCCAGGGCCACCATACTTAGTCATAGGGCCCCTCACTATAAGATCTTTTGTTAAACAAATCAGTTCAGCTGGGTAACATGTTATTGTGGTGTTTTTATTTAAACCAAAGGACACATGCAGTGGAACCTACGCGGAACTGAAGAGACAGACGAGTACATCGTTGCCCTGAACACCACAGAACTTCCCACCAAGATTTAGAAAACCTCAACAAAAAGACCAGCAAATCAGCACAGATTTCTTTCTCATTGCCATGAGAACCTTCCATCTCATATTATTCATGCTCCCTCTCTTACTTCTACCTCATATACAGATGGGGTCTTAGTTATTTTGACCAGCTAACAATGAATTAGCCCTCCATAAATGCCACAGGCACTAACGCTTCTTTAGGTCCTTTTCCCTGGAGTCCACTGATAGGTGCAAGTGTAGTTATAACTCAGGGTTTAGTTCTCCTTTAGCTGACAAGGAAAGCCAAATTCAGTGGGAGGAGCCAATATATTAGGTACCCTCAGTAAATTCAGTTGCCAAGCAATATGCCTGCATGGCACTCCTCTGGCAAGTGTATTAAATATCATCCTATTGCAACTAAAAGGGAATGATAACACTGTTTGTTCAACCAAACTTTACCACAAATCCCAGCATTGTACACAATCAGGGTTGTATGGTTACAGTAACATAACACTTCCATCAGCTCTCCAGGGCCTGTGGTGCCATTAATATGCAAAAAATCCTCCAATGAGAATCCCAGCTGATATATGTGATATACGTCCATATCTAGCTCCATGTTGAACTTAGTTTCCTACCACAGAATATAAACAGCAGTCTGCCCTCCCTATCTTTGATTCCAGTGCAATATCACAAGGGCAGAATTACATAATAATCTCTGTTTATTATTATTATTATTAACATTTATTTATAAAGCGCCAACATATTCCCCAGCGCTGTACAATCTACAAGGAGACTTTGTACGATAACAGCAAGATAATTGATCCCTGTAAAACAACACAATGATTGTGAATTTTTTTGAATTTGTAATTAAGCATTTAGTCGAATTCTAGGCTAGGGAGCCTCCAAGTAAGACACAATGTAATAAAAGTAGTCCTGATATAAGTCAGAAAACTCACTATACGTGCACCGTCCTCAGCCTTCAGATAGGGGAGCAGGCACTCAATGAGCAAATGCTCCACTCATGTCAAATTTTATTAAATAGATGTACAAAAGAGAGAGCCTTATGCAAAAGGGGCTCTGCAAACCATTTAAATGAGACCTTAAGTAGATTTGTTGCAGTCAGGGGACTTCTGGGCCTGATCCCCCAATGCCCCCCCCACTCACTTACCATCGGCCGTCAGATCAGTTGTCTTTCTCTGTCTGTGGTTTATTGGGTAGAGAGTTGTTATTTTTGAGTCTCATTCTCACATCAGCATTCTTCTAAACTGTCATGTTGTAATCTGAATATTTATTAAAAATTCTATACTTTTTTTTAAATTAATTGGTGGGAGTGCAGTTTTCTTTATGCTATAAAAAACATAAATTCTGATAAATAGAAAATAAATTTGACTTTCAAAGTTACCAGGAGTAGCTTCATGACTCCTCTATTAAACTGCCCCCTGGCAGAATCCGCATCAGCCTCAATTGTATCAGGTGCCTCTCCTTTCATGGATGCAGTGACCCTGGAATTATGGGTAAATAACACTGCATTGTGGGTAAATATACATGACGCTTGCATCCACAATTTGTACTTTGGATCCTATGCCCAGTTTCCTGCTGTATTCCTGCAATTCTCTGGGGCCAATGGACTCCATTGGTTCTCCTGCCTGTGACATCCTCCGTCTTGGTTACAGGCAATAGGGCAATCAGCTGGGAGTTGGGGCAGCAGGTCGGCAGTGCCAGGGTACATCTGAGAAGGGAAGAGGACCAAGGGGGTCCTAGACTAGATTTGGCTGCCAATCCTGAGAAAAGAGATATCTGCTGAGCTCAGCCAGGAGGTGAGGCTGGGAGCCCCAGTTGTACAAAGAGAGCCCCCCCCATGTTCTCTGCCAAGCGGCTAGATACCCAGCACTGGGGAGAGTGTCTGTACTGAAGAGATGCCTGTGACCCCCAGTGTATCTGCCTCTCAGAGCCCCCGATGAGTGACCCACCAAAGGGAGGATATTGGCAAGGATACAAGTGTGGGGCCCCTGTGTAAGGACAGGTGTTGTTTATGTACCTGCTATGTGGGAGCGGCTACTAAATCCAAGTAGAGGTATATGGGGGCAGGTAGCGCTACCTGGATAATAACAGTTATTGGGAGTGACTTTGTGGCAGGAAATGAACAGTGCATTTATGATTCCGATCTGGAGTTAAACTGTAGCACTGTTATATTAAAGGACTGTGTTAGTTAGTCAGATAGACAACCAAGCCTCCCCATTGACTGAGTGTCATTATATGACATACCCATTATGTTTTTCTCGTTTTATATAAAGTTTTATATCAGTGTAATTTATTTCCTAAAGGTAATCCCTAAAGTGCCCACTAGGTGGAGACACTACACTTCTAAACCCCCAGATTCCTAGGCTCCAATTCAGATTAAGCAGTAAGTCTTTTATATATGAAGTCTGAAAGGGTATGCTTCATATGCCAAAATATCACTATATAAACACAAGTACCTCACACCCAGGAGCGGGCAGGCTATGAGCGCAACTATGCAGAAGTGCAAGGAATGCATTTGATGCAAGTAACTTAATGAATGGGATTTTTGCATAACTGCAACTGCAGTAAATTACTGAAATGTAAATTACCTTTTCACATTTTTTTACCAGCCATAAGGCACACCCACAAAATACCACATTCATTTTAAAAAAGCCACAGTGGTTCCCACATCACATGATGTATTGGGGCCCTAAGCATTTCCTGACAGCAAAAGTGAGAGTCCCCAGCATTTCATGACTCAGTATGTGGCACAGGCATATTATGCTGTATTGTGGCCCTCAGCATTTAATGGTGATATAGTGTTTGGTCAAGGTGGTGTTAGGGAAAGAGGCTGTTACTGTGAGGGGCACATTTACTAATCCACGAATCCGAATCACGAATGGGCAAAAATTGTATTGGAAACGAAAATTTCTGAAGAAAAAGTCGTCCGGACGCCCGTAAAAATCGGCGAAAATACGCTCGGAGCGTTCGTGCTTTTGTAAATGTGCCTCTGAGTGTGTGTACAAGATGGTGTCAAGAGAAGGGACTGCAACTTTAGCATCATGGGAAGGCCATACTTTTTATCAGTGCTGTCCAACTTGCAGCTTCCTGATGTAGCTAAACTGCAAACACCATCATCACCCAGCAGATACTGAGAGTTGTAGTTCACCATCAGGCTCTGAAGTTTTTATAGGAAGAATGGCTGTGGTTGGGGGAATGTTGGCCTAAAGCAGTGCTGTCCTACTTCTGTGGTGCTAAGGGCCAGAATTACTCTAGCATACATAGTGAAGGGTTGCTAATGGAAGTAAAAAGAGAAAGGGGAAGTAAAACGAGAAAAAAAGGGGAAGTAAAACGAGAAAAAAAGGGGAAGTAAAACAAGAAAAAAAAGGGGAAGTAAAACGAGAAAAAAAGGGGAAGTAAAACGAGAAAAAAAGGGGAAGTAAAATGAGAAAAAAAGGGGGAAGTAAAATGAGAAAAAAAAGGGGAAGTAAAACGAGAAAAAAAGGGGAAGTAAAACGAGAAAAAAAGGGGGAAGTAAAACGAGAAAAAAGGGGGAAGTAAAACGAGAAAAAAAGGGGAAGTAAAACGAGAAAAAAAAGGGGAAGTAAAATGAGAAAAAAAGGGGGAAGTAAAATGAGAAAAAAAGGGGAAGTAAAATGAGAAAAAAAGGGGAAGTAAAATGAGAAAAAAAGGGGAAGTAAAACGAGAAAAAAAGGGGAAGTAAAACGAGAAAAAAAAGGGGAAGTAAAACGAGAAAAAAGGGGAAGTAAAAGGAGAGAAAAAAGGGGAAGTAAAACGAGAAAAAAAAGGGGAAGTAAAACGAGAAAAAAAAGGGGAAGTAAAACGAGAAAAAAAGGGGAAGTAAAACGAGAAAAAAAAGGGGAAGTAAAACGAGAAGTAGGGCAATCAGCTGGGAGTTGGGGCAGCAGGTCGGCAGTGCCAGGATACATCTGAGAAGGGAAGAGGACCAAGGAGGTCCTAGACTATATTTGGCACCCTGCTGCCAATCCTGAGAAGAGAGAAATCTGCTGAGCTCAGCCAGGACGTGAGGCTGGGAGCTCCAGTTGCACAAACAGACCCCATGTTCTCTGCCAAGCGGCTAGATACCCAGCACTGGGGAGAGTGCCTGTACTGAAGAGATGCCTGTGACCCCCAGTGTATCTGCCTCTGAGAGCCCCCGATGAGTGACCCACCAAAGGGAGGAGCAAGGATACAAGTGTGGGGCCCCTGTGTGAGGACAGGTGTTGTTCATGTACCTGCTATGTGGGAGCGGCTACTAAATCCAAGGAGAGGTATATGGGGGCAGGTAGCGCTACCTGGATAATAACAGTTATTGGGAGCAACTTTGTGGCAGGAAATGAACAGTGCATTTATGATTCCGATCTGGAGTTAAACTGTAGCACTGTTATATTAAAGGACTGTGTTAGTCAGATAGACAACCACGCCTCCCCATTGAAGAGGAACAAAAAAGACCCTTATGAAATAAAGCTTAAATCCCATCTGACATTGAGACCTTGTGGCTCCCATGTGGCAAGTATGAAGGTCCATTTTGCTTCTAATTTTAGAAGCCTTTTAATTTATCACCACCTCTATTTGGCATGTTTACCTTATCAATCCCTTGTATTCTTAACATGGACACATTACCCCCATTACAAGATGTAAAATGTTGTGCAACTGTGGTTGCTTCACTTTTTGATGCAATTTAGTTCAAGTGTTCTCGCCTGCGATTTTTCAGATGGCGAACTGTGCATCCTCCATATTGAATGTTACATTTTATGCAAGTTCACAGGTACACTGTGGCCGCTGTATTGCAATTGATGTAACTTTGTATCCTGTACTGTTTTCCTGTGCTAGTGCTGGTGAAGTGTTTGGATACAAGTACTTTTGAGCAAGTGATACAACGTGTAGAACCGCATTGATACATTCCTTTTGTTTTTAACCAGTTATTGTCAGGTTTATCCCGTTTAAATTCACTGGGTGATAAAATGTTCCCTATTGTAGGTGCTCTTCTACTGATAAAGTCACATCCTTCTCCCAATATCTGCCGTAACTTTAAATCATTATATAAAATGGGAAGATGTTTTTTTATAATTTGTTTTATTGAACTAAATTGCCGACTGTATGGGGTGATAAACACAATTGTATTACTTTTTGCATTCTTTTTAGTAAAATTATTATTTTTCTTTTTATTTCATAGCAGATCTTCTCTGGTTTTACTCATTGCCCTATCAAAAGCATTATTGAGGTCATTTTCTAGATAGCCTCTTGCTATATAAATCTCTTAGCTCCCTCACTTTGACCAAAAAGTCAGACTCTGAGCTACAGTTACGCTTTAACCTACAGAATTGCCCTATAGGAATCCCTCTGAATACATGTCTGGGGTGGCAGGAGGCTGCATGGAACAAAGTGTTTCCCGCACACTCTTTCTTAAATATAGTAGTGATTATTTTTGATTTGTGGTGTGTAAGTGTTAAATCTAAGAAAGAAATCTCCTTTGTATCATAGTGACCCGTGAAGTTAATGTTAAAATAAGTGAACCCTTCACCCGCCCATATAAATATCAGGCCGTCTATACAGCATTTATAAACAACGATAGCCTCAGTGTGGGTGTCACTATTTTCATAAATGTGGTTTTCCTCCCACCAGCCCATATAGAGGTTGGCGTATGTGGGTGCGAATTTCACACTCATTGAGGTCCCACATTTCTGAAGATAGTACGTTCCATGAAATTGGAAAAAATGATGGTGCAATAAATATTCAATTAGTGTTAAAATCAACTCCTTTGTGTCATGTTGATAATTACTATACTTATTGAGATGATAAGCTATGGCCTGTAGCCCTTTCTCATGTGGTATGCATGAATACAGACTAGTTACATCTGCCGTCGCCCAGATATAGTTTGATCTCCATTCGAATTTATCAAACAACTGTATCACATGTTTTGTGTCCCTCAGATATGATGTGAGTCTTAATACTAGAGGTTGCAGGTATATGTCTATTAGTTCTGATACTTTTTCATTTAGTGAGTTAAGACCAGAGACAATCAGTCTTCCTTTGGGTGGAAATAACCCCTTATGTACTTTAGGGAGGTGGTAGAATATTGGCACTACTGGATGCTCAGGAACTAGCGCTAACTTAATATCTTCATTGTATGCTCCAACTTGAAAACCTTTTTCTATTAGTTTTAATAACTGTTTTTTTAAAATATCTGTGGGGTTTCTATTTAGTATTTCATAAGTGGAAGTATCTTCTAGTTGCCATTTGGCCTCTCTAACATAATCCTCTGTATCTAATATCACTATTAATCCTCCTTTATCGGCCCTTTTTATAGTGATATTTCTGTTATTTTCCAGATTGAAAAGGGCTTCCCCTTCAGTTAAGTGAGAGAAGCCTGCCCTATGCTGCCTGTGCGTGCCATACTCTGCCTGCCCTATGTTGCCTGTGTGTGCCATACTCTGCCTGCCCTATGCTGCCTGTGTGTGCCATACTCTGCCAGCCCTATGCTGCCTGTGCGTGCCATACTCTGCCTGCCCTATACTGCCTGTGCGTGCCATACTCCGCCTGCCCTATGCTGCCTGTGTGGGCCATACTCTGCCTGCCCTATGTTGCCTGTGCGTGCCATACTCTGCCTGCCCTATGCTGTCTGTGTGTGCCATACTCTGCCTGCCCTATGCTGCCTGTGTGTGCCATACTCTGCCTGCTCTATGCTGCCTGTGTGCCCATACTCTGCCTGCCCTATACTGCCTGTGCGTGCCATACTCTGCCTGCCCTATGCTGCCTGTGTGTGCCATACTCTGCCTGCCCTACCCTGCCTGTGTGTGCCATACTCTGCCTGCCCTATGCTGCCTGTGTGTGCCATACTCTGCCTGCCCTATGCTGCCTGTGTGTGCCATACGCTGCCTGCCCTATGCTGCCTGTGTGTGCCATACTCTGCCTGCCCTACCCTGCCTGTGTGTGCCATACTCAGCCTGCCTATGCTGCCTGTGTGTGCCATACTCTGCCTGCCCTATGCTGCCTGTGTGTGCCATACTCTGCCTGCCCTATGCTGCCTTTGTGTGCCATATTCTGCCTGCCCTATGCTGCCTGTGTGTGCCATACTCTGCCTGCCCTATGCTGCCTGTGTGTGCCATACTCTGCCTGCCCTATGCTGCCTGTGTGTGCCATACTCTCCCTGCCCTATGCTGCCTCTGTGTGCCATACTCTGCCTGCCCTATGCTGCCTGTGCGTGCCATACTCTGCCTGCCCTATGCTGCCTGTGTGTGCCATACTCTGCCTGCCCTATGCTGCCTGTGTGTGCCATACTCTGCCTGCTCTATGCTGCCTGTGTGCCCATACTCTGCCTGCCCTATACTGCCTGTGTGTGCCATACTCTGCCTGCCCTATACTGCCTGTGTGTGCCATACTCTGCCTGCCCTATGCTGCCTGTGTGTGCCATACTCTGCCTGCCCTATGCTGCCTGTGTGTGCCATACTCTGCCTGCTCTATGCTGCCTGTGTGCCCATACTCTGCCTGCCCTATACTGCCTGTGTGTGCCATACTCTGCCTGCCCTATACTGCCTGTGTGTGCCATACTCTGCCTGCCCTATGCTGCCTGTGTGTGCCATACTCTGCCTGCCCTATGCTTCCTGTGTGTGCCATACTCTGCCTGCCCTACCCTGCCTGTGTGTGCCATACTCTGCCTGCCCTATGCTGCCTGTGTGTGCCATACTCTGCCTGTGTGTGCCATACTCTGCCTGCCCTATGCTGCCTGTGTGTGCCATACTCTGCCTGACCTACCCTGCCTGTGTGTGCCATACTCTGCCTGCCCTATGCTGCCTGTGTGTGCCATACTCTGCCTGCCCTATGCTGCCTGTGTGTGCCATACTCTGCCTGCCCTATGCTGCCTTTGTTTGCCATACTCTGCCTGCCCTATGCTGCCTGTGTGTGCCATACTCTGCCTGCCCTATGCTGCCTGTGTGTGCCATACTCTGCCTGCCCTATGCTGCCTTTGTGTGCCATACTCTCCCTGCCCTATGCTGCCTGTGCGTGCCATACTCTGCCTGCCCAATGCTGCCTGTGCGTGCCATACTCTGCCTGCCCTATGCTGCCTGTGTGTGCCATACTCTGCCTGCCCTATGCTGCCTGTGTGTGCCATACTCTGCCTGCCCTATTCTGCATGTGCGTGCCATACTCTGCCTGCCCTATGCTGCCTGTGTGTGCCATACTCTGCCTGCCCTACGCTGCCTGTGTGTGCCATACTCTGCCTGCCCTATGCTGCCTGTGTGTGGCATACTTTGCCTGCCCTATGCTGCCTGTGTGTGCCATACTCTGCCTGCCCTACCCTGCCTGTGTGTGCCATACTCTGCCTGCCCTATGCTGCCTGTGTGTGCCATACTCTGCCTGCCCTATGCTGCTTGTGCGTGCCATATTTTGCCTGCCCTATGCTGCCTGTGTGTGCCATACTCTGCCTACCCTATGCTGCCTGTGTGTGCCATACTCTGCCTGCCCTATGCTGCCTGTGTGCCATACTCTGCCTGCACTATGCTGCCTGTGTGTGCCATACTCTGCCTGCCCTATGCTGCCTGTGCGTGCCATACTCTGCCTGCCCTATGCTGCCTGTGCGTGCCATACTCTGCCTGCCCTATGCTGCCTGTGTGTGCCATACTCTGCCTGCCCTATGCTGCCTGTGTGTGCCATACTCTGCCTGCCCTACCCTGCCTGTGCGTGCCATACTCTGCCTGCCCTATGCTGCTTGTGCATGCCATACTCTGCCTGCCCTATTCTGCATGTGTGTGCCATACTCTGCCTGCCCTATTCTGCATGTGCGTGCCATACTCTGCCTGACCTATGATGCCTGTGTGTGCCATACTCTGCCTGCCCTACGCTGCCTGTGTGTGCCATACTCCGCCTGCCCTATGCTGCCTGTGCGTGCCATACTCTGCCTGCCCTATGCTGCCTGTGTGTGCCATACTCTGTCTGCCCTATGCTGTCTGTGTGTGCCAAAGACATTTTAAAATTGTCTGGAAGCTCCAAACAAACACTGACAGGTCCTTGCTTGGCAGAGGGCACCTTAAGTTGGGTGTTCTTAGTTGATAAATAGGAGCAGCTCTACGATGTCTATCAGCATTTCTTTTCTGGAGGGCACCAGCAGATAAAATAGAAGACTGCACATATGCTGGACAGTCCTATTAGCAGCAGAGGCTTCTGAGGTAGAACAAGAATTAAGAGAAAGGTGTCTACCAAAAACTGTCAAAAAAGGAGACCAATAGAAAAATGAGGAGCATTATTGTGTGCAAATTAATTCCAAGGCAGCAGCTCTGCCCACATAACAGAGCAAAAACTGCTCAAAATCCTGATTCATTCTCTCAGTCTGACCATTAGTCTGTGGATGGTAAGTGGTTGAGAAAGATAGCTCAACACCACGGAGGGCACAAAATGCTTTCCAGAACTTAGATTCAAACTGTGACCCTCTATCAGAAACAATATTCGAACTGCAGTGTTCCCCTGGGAAGGTGGCAAATCAACTATAATATCCATAGACAAATGAGTCCAGGGCTCTGTAGGAGCAGGCAGAGATTGTAACAGCCCTGGAGCAGCCATCTTAGTGGCCTTGGACCTAATACATATTGCACAAGAATTTACATTATTGATAACATCTTTGCATTAATAGTGACTTTATTGAGACCCCTTTAGTCAATAGATGGACGGAGACTACCATCTTTTTTGCTAACAAAGAAAAACCCAGCACCAGCCGGAGAGGAAGATGGTCGAATAAAATCCCTCTCAAGGTTTTCTTTAATATATTTTTTCATTGCCTTAGTTTCAGGCAAAGAAAGAGGGTAGGTTCTACCCTTAGATGGTGTGGTCCCTGGCAACAACTCAATAGGACAATCCTAGGGTCTATGGGGTGGTAAAGTCTCAACTGCTTTCTTTGAAAAACACATCTGCAAAACCCCCATAGCACTTCAGAAGGCCCTCAAGGGTGCTAGCAGCAAGACATAAGAGCTATTTAATACAGACAGATTTGTAATCTGTCTCCATGGTAGACCTAAAACCACAGGGGTAGATGCACCTTGGATAAAATCAAATTAAATATCCTGAAAATGTTTGTCACCCACAGACATTACCAGTTTAGTGGTTGCCAATGTAACCAAGCCACTGCCAAGAGGATTTTCATCAATGGGCAGGATTCTGAGGGGAGGGGAGGGGGGAATGGAAGGAACAGATATCCCTTCAGCAATTAATAAAAGCCTTAACAGAAACAGGAGTGTCTCCCCAGGACAGAGTAACTTGAACAAATAATTTAGAATTATAATTATGAGGACAAGACCCGAAGGGTCTCCCCAGCCACATTCAGGCATTGGAGTTTCCCACCTTCACTGGGCAGGTGTGAACATAGTTACCCTTAGCCCCAAAATACATACAGAGTGCCTGGGAGTGCCTGCAGAACCTTCCCTCTGGTAAATGCTTAGCAGCCCCAATCTGCATGGGTTTCTCAGGGGATCTACTGGGAGAATCTGATACAGAGGGAATATAACATTGCTGGAAAGAGGCTCAATAGATCGTGCAACCTTGTCCTGAAGCCTCTCTCTTAACCTACGACCATCTGAATTGTCAGGTGCATTAAGGCTTCGAGAGAGTTGGGTGAAGGATAATGATCCAGGCTATCTTTAATAGCATCAGACAAACGGAACTGACTGCATAGAGTGACATCATTCTACTGGGAATGTACTGCCCAGCATCTGAATTCAATATAATAATATAAAACGGATAGCAGAATCAGCTGAAGTACAGCTATCAGGGTCAGGTGAGGTTTTGGCCAACCCCCAAAAGTGAGCTTATTTCAGACCTAGTTTATAGTTTATACTTGCTAGTGAAGTAAGGAGATCCTGAGTCCCCCTATGTGCCTGTGCCAGGCTCGTAAATGCTGGACAACCTGTGGGGTTCTTCTTCATCCCTCCTATCCCTAAAAAATAAAAGGAGCAGTAAAGGTACCAATACACAATATAATTGTGTGGTTTCATACAATATTCCGTGCGTGTATGGTGGGTTGACAAGGTGACTGATATCAGAAAAAGCCCTGGATACCGGCCGTGTCATTGATTGGCTAGGGTGGGAAATTCTGATAAAAAAAATATCACTCTGATTACATGATTTCTGTATCAGTCCCATCATATTTTGATGCGTGTGACAGATTTGTTTGTGGTAACTGGTTCAGTTTCAGGAAGGATGTAACAAAAGACCACAACATGAACTGAATGTTTCTCAAGTCTATAAAGAAATAGGGGTGGGGGAGGTTCTACTTTGGTTTCCTTGATGTATTGGCCTGATTCAAACATATTAAGCATTGTAACTTGTCTTCACTAGACCCTAAGCTGAAGGCAAAGCTGGTTGCATAATTAACATAGTAAGTTGGGTTGAAAAAAGACATACAGTGGAGGAAATAATGATTTGACCCCTCACTGATTTTGTAAGTTTGTCCAATGACAAAGAAATGAAAAGTCTCAGAACAGTATCATTTCAATGGTAGGTTTATTTTAACAGTGGCAGATAGCACATCAAAAGGAAAATCGAAAAAATAACTTTAAATAAAAGATAGCAACTGATTTGCATTTCATTGAGTGAAATAAGTTTTTGAACCCTCTAACACAAAAAGACTTAATACTTAGTGGAAAAACCCTTGTTTGCAAGCACAGAGGTCAAACGTTTCTTGTAATTGATGACCAAGTTTGCGCACATTTTAGGAGGAATGTTGGTCCCACTCCTCTTTGCAGATCATCTCTAAATCCCTAAGGTTTTGAGGCTGTCTCTGTGCAACTCTGAGCTTGAGCTCCCTCCATAGGTTTTCTATTGGATTAAGGTCCGGAGACTGACTAGACTAAAATCAACTCCTTTGTGTCATGTTGATAATTACTATACTTATTGAGATGATAAGCTATGGCCTGTAGCCCTTTCTCATGTGGTATGCATGAATACAGTGTGCCATACTCTGCCTGCCCTATGCTGCCTGTGTGTTCCATACTCTGCCTGCCCTATGCTGCCTGTGTGTGCCATACTCTGCCTGCCCTACCCTGCCTTTGTGTGCCATACTCTGCCTGCCCTATGCTGCCTGTGTGTGCCATACTCTGCCTGCCCTATGCTGCTTGTGTGTGCCATATTTTGCCTGCCCTATGCTGCCTGTGTGTGCCATACTCTGCCTGCCCTACCCTGCCTTTGTGTGCCATACTCTGCCTGCCCTATGCTGCCTGTGTGTGCCATACTCTGCCTGCCCTATGCTGCCTGTGTGTGCCATACTCTGCCTGCCCTACCCTGCCTGTGCGTGCCATACTCTGCCTGCCCTATGCTGCTTGTGCATGCCATACTCTGCCTGCCCTATTCTGCATGTGCGTGCCATACTCTGCCTGCCCTATTCTGCATGTGCGTGCCATACTCTGCCTGACCTATGATGCCTGTGTGTGCCATACTCTGCCTGCCCTACGCTGCCTTTGTGTGCCATACTCCGCCTGCCCTATGCTGCCTGTGTGGGCCATACTCTGCCTGCCCTATGCTGCCTGTGCGTGCCATACTCTGCCTGCCCTATGCTGCCTGTGTGTGCCATACTCTGTCTGCCCTATGCTGTCTGTGTGTGCCAAAGACATTTTAAAATTGTCTGGAAGCTCCAAACAAACACTGACAGGTCCTTGCTTGGCAGAGGGCACCTTAAGTTGGGTGTTCTTAGTTGATAAATAGGAGCAGCTCTACAATGTCTATCAGCATTTCTTTTCTGGAGGGCACCAGCAGATAAAATAGAAGACTGCACATATGCTGGACAGTCCTATTAGCAGCAGAGGCTTCTGAGGTAGAACAAGAATTAAGAGAAAGGTGTCTACCAAAAACTGTCAAAAAAGGAGACCAATAGAAAAATGAGGAGCATTATTGTGTGCAAATTAATTCCAAGGCAGCAGCTCTGCCCACATAACAGAGCAAAAACTGCTCAAAATCCTGATTCATTCTCTCAGTCTGACCATTAGTCTGTGGATGGTAAGTGGTTGAGAAAGATAGCTCAACACCACGGAGGGCACAAAATGCTTTCCAGAACTTAGATACAAACTGTGACCCTCTATCAGAAACAATATTCGAACTGCAGTGTTCCCCTGGGAAGGTGGCAAATCAACTATAATATCCATAGACAAATGAGTCCAGGGCTCTGTAGGAGCAGGCAGAGATTGTAACAGCCCTGGAGCAGCCATCTTAGTGGCCTTGGACCTAATACATATTGCACAAGAATTTACATTATTGATAACATCTTTGCATTAATAGTGACTTTATTGAGACCCCTTTAGTCAATAGATGGACGGAGACTAGCATCTTTTTTGCTAACAAAGAAAAACCCAGCACCAGCCGGAGAGGAAGATGGTCGAATAAAATCCCTCTCAAGGTTTTCTTTAATATATTTTTTCATTGCCTTAGTTTCAGGCAAAGAAAGAGGGTAGGTTCTACCCTTAGATGGTGTGGTCCCTGGCAACAACTCAATAGGACAATCCTAGGGTCTATGGGGTGGTAAAGTCTCAACTGCTTTCTTTGAAAAACACATCTGCAAAACCCCCATAGCACTTCAGAAGGCCCTCAAGGGTGCTAGCAGCAAGACATAAGGGCTATTTAATACAGACAGATTTATAATCTGTCTCCATGGTAGACCTAAAACCACAGGGGTAGATGCACCTTGGATAAAATCAAATTAAATATCCTGAAAATGTTTGTCACCCACAGACATTACCAGTTTAGTGGTTGCCAATGTAACCAAGCCACTGCCAAGAGGATTTTCATCAATGGACAGGATTCTGAGGGGAGGGGAGGGGGGAATGGAAGGAACAGATATCCCTTCAGCAATTAATAAAAGCCTTAACAGAAACAGGAGTGTCTCCCCAGGACAGAGTAACTTGAACAAATAATTTAGAATTATAATTATGGGGACAAGACCCGAAGGGTCTCCCCAGCCACATTCAGGCATTGGAGTTTCCCACCTTCACTGGGCAGGTGTGAACATAGTAACCCTTAGCCCCAAAATACATACAGAGTGCCTGGGAGTGCCTGCAGAACCTTCCCTCTGGTAAATGCTTAGCAGCCCCAATCTGCATGGGTTCCTCAGGGGATCTACTGGGAGAATCTGATACAGAGGGAATATAACATTGCTGGAAAGAGGCTCAATAGATCGTGCAACCTTGTCCTGAAGCCTCTCTCTTAACCTACGACCATCTGAATTGTCAGGTGCATTAAGGCTTCGAGAGAGTTGGGTGAAGGATAATGATCCAGGCTGTCTTTAATAGCATCAGACAAACGGAACTGACTGCATAGAGTGACATCATTCTACTGGGAATCTACTGCCCAGCATCTGAATTCAATATAATAATATAAAACGGATAGCAGAATCAGCTGAAGCACAGCTATCAGGGTCAGGTGAGGTTTTGGCCAACCCCCAAAAGTGAGCTTATTTCAGACCTAGTTTATAGTTTATACTTGCTAGTGAAGTAAGGAGATCCTGAGTCCCCCTATGTGCCTGTGCCAGGCTCCTAAATGCTGGACAACCTGTGGGGTTCTTCTTCATCCCTCCTATCCCTAAAAAATAAAAGGAACAGTAAAGGTACCAATACACCAACTAATATCATTGTGTGGTTTCATACAATATTCCGTGCGTGTATGGTGGGTTGACAAGGTGACTGATATCAGAAAAAGCCCTGGATACCGGCCGTGTCATCGATTGGCTAGGGTGGGAAATTCTGATAAAAAAAATATCACTCTGATTACATGATTTCTGTATCAGTCCCATCATATTTTGATGCGTGTGACAGATTTGTTGCATGGGTTTTGCTGATCTGACACCCAGGATATCGGGTGTCACAAACTTTGCTAGGAAGACCTGTCACAGGCAATGAGTGCAGAGCAGAGGGGTATATAGGCTGGTTGGTTACACAGAGCCCTTGTGACCAGATTAACAACAGTTGAAACTAACCCTGCCTACATGTATATACAAAGGTAACATAGCAGGGATTTAGGACCTTAGCTGTCTGCTCATATAAAGCAGTGGAAGGTACCGCAGAACAAACTGTGGTAACTGGTTCAGTTTCAGGCAGGATGTAACAAAAGACCACAACATGAACTGAATGTTTCCCAAGTCTATAAAGAAATAGGGGTGGGGGAGGTTCTACTTTGGTTTCCTTGATGTATTGGCCTGATTCAAACATATTAAGCATTGTAACTTGTCTTCACTAGACCCTAAGCTGAAGGCAAAGCTGGTTGCATAATTAACATAGTAAGTTGGGTTGAAAAAAGACATACAGTGGAGGAAATAATTATTTGACCCCTCACTGATTTTGTAAGTTTGTCCAATGACAAAGAAATGAAAAGTCTCAGAACAGTATCATTTCAATGGTAGGTTTATTTTAACAGTGGCAGATAGCACATCAAAAGGAAAATCGAAAAAATAACTTTAAATAAAAGATAGCAACTGATTTGCATTTCATTGAGTGAAATAAGTTTTTGAACCCTCTAACAAAAAAAGACTTAATACTTAGTGGAAAAACCCTTGTTTGCAAGCACAGAGGCCAAACGTTTCTTGTAATTGATGACCAAGTTTGCGCACATTTTAGGAGGAATGTTGGTCCCACTCCTCTTTGCAGATCATCTCTAAATCCCTAAGGTTTCGAGGCTGTCTCTGTGCAACTCTGAGCTTGAGCTCCCTCCATAGGTTTTCTATTGGATTAAGGTCCGGAGACTGACTAGGCCACTCCATGACCTTAATGTGCTTCTTCTTGAGCCACTCCTTTGTTGCCTTTGCTGTATGTTTTGGGTCATTGTCGTGCTGGAACACCCATCCACGACCCATTTTCAGTTTCCTGGCAGAGGGAAGGAGGTTGTCGTTCAGGATTTCACGATACATGGCTCCGTCCATTTTCCCGTTAATGCGAATAAGTTGTCCTGTGCCCTTAGCAGAAAAACACCCCCAAAGCAAAATGTTTCCACCCCCATGCTTGACGGTGGGGACGGTGTTTGGGGGTCATAGGCAGCATTTTTCTTCCTCCAAACACAGCGAGTTGAATTAATGCCAAAGAGCTCTATTTTGGTCTCATCAGACCACAGCACCTTCTCCCAGTCACTCACAGAATCATTCAGGTGTTCATTGGCAAACTTCAGACGGGCCTGCACATGTGCCTTCTTGAGCAGGGGGACCTTGCGAGCCCTGCAGGATTATAATCCATTGCGGTGTAATGTGTTTCCAATGGTTTTCTTGGTGACTGTGGTCCCTGCTAATTTGAGGTCATTAACTAACTCCTCCCGTGTAGTTCTAGGATGCTTTTTCACCTTTCTCAGAATCATTGACACCCCACGAGGTGAGATCTTGCGTGGAGCCCCAGAGCGAGGTCGATTGATGGTCATTTTGTGCTCCTTCCATTTTCGAACAATCGCACCAACAGTTGTCACCTTCTCTCCCAGCTTCTTGCTAATGGTTTTGTAGCCCATTCCAGCCTTGTGCAGGTCTACAATTTTGTCTCTGACATCCTTGGACAGCTCTTTGGTCTTTCCCATGTTGGAGAGTTTGGAGTCTGCTTGATTGATTGATTCTGTGGACAGGTGTCTTTTATACAGGTGACTAGTTAAGACAGGTGTCCTTAATGAGGCTGACTAATTGAGTAGAAGTGTCTAACCACTCTGTGGGAGCCAGAACTCTTAATGGTTGGTAGGGGTTCAAAAACTTATTTCACTCAATGAAATGCAAATCAGTTGCTATCTTTTATTTAAAGTTATTTTTTCGATTTTCCTTTTGATGTGCTATCTGCCACTGTTAAAATAAACCTACCATTGAAATGATACTGTTCTGAGACTTTTCATTTCTTTGTCATTGGACAAACTTACAAAATCAGTGAGGGGTCAAATAATTATTTCCTCCACTGTATGTCCATCAGTTCTGCAAATCTTATAAATGCTAAATGCTCTTCAGTAATCCCCTCTTCTCTCTCACTACCAGAAGCCTAACTTGCACCATGTAAGGGACTAGTTCTGCTGAAGGCAGGTGCCGGTATGTTACAGCTAACTCCGTAGTAGTCTCAGTGTCGGACTGGCCAATCAGGATACCAGGAAACCCAGGTGTCAGTGGGCCCTCCTGCTCACCCAACCATTTGCCTTGTATGCCTATACCATCGCCGTTACTCAATTCTATATGAGAAGAAACAGAAGTAATGGAGGAAAGGATAGATAATAGTATGTAAAAAGAAGTAATAATCAGACTAAAGTAAGTGAGTGAACAGAGAAGGGGAGAGTGGGCCTAAGGCCTGAGGGTTTCTGGTTGGCCCTCGGCACCCCAGTCTGACACTGAGTAGTTTCATGGCTTAGCAATGTTTAGGTGTCTCTAGACACTGACACAGCACCATGTAACCTTCTGCAGGCAGCAATAAGTGTGATAGTTTTTAATTAGCAGGTATAAAATAAATATACACAGATGCTTCACAGGCAGTGTGTTTCACTGAAAAATATTTGAGTAGATATAAATATTGTTGCAGCACAAAAATACTACATAGTATATCTCCTTTAGGGCTCTCTTCCCCTCCTGTATCGGTTACTGATTGCTTTATATGTTACTCTGTATGCCCAATGTATGTAACCCACTTATTATACAGCGCTGCGGGGTATGTTGGCACTTTATAAATAAATGTTAATAATAATAATAATAATGTAGATTGTAAGCTCTTTTGGGCAGGGCCCTCTTCCCCTCCTGTATCGGTTATTGATTGCTTTATATGTTACTCTGTATGCCCAATGTATGGAACCCACTTATTGTACAGCGCTGCGGGATATGTTGGCACTTTATAAATAAATGTTAATAATAATAATAATGTAGATTGTAAGCTCTTTTGGGCAGGGCTCTCTTCCCCTCCTGTATCGGTTATTGGTTGCTTTATATGTTACTCTGTATGCCCAATGTATGGAACCCACTTATTGTACAGCGCTGCGGGATATGTTGGCGCTTTATAAATACATGTTAATAATAATAATAACTTAACCATATCCCCTTTCTTTTGTATCTTCTGCCACGCTCTCCCATTTTCCTTTCTTCCCATCAATATTTTCTTCTTCATTCTTAAATTTTCCAGTCATTGCTCCCTTCCTTTTCTTCTGTTTCACCCAATGATTGTGCCACCCTGTCCAGTGGCCTTTTCATTTAAACTAAGGTGCTTGGATTTATGTCAGTATTCTATAGAGTTAGATATACAGCATGAGGGAGCCTAACCACTGCAGGACGCTCCGATTTTCTCAGGGAACCGCTTAGAAACAGGTAACAGAATAGACCCCTGCATGTCGACTTAAAGGCTAAAGGTGGCCATACACGTAGCAATTCTGATCCATTGGTCACAGGACCCCCCACTGACATTCAGGGCTAAATTGTCAGATATGGAGATAGAAACAAAAGGGATTCTACATCCACCTGCCGATTCAGCCCTGAACATAGATTTTATTCACTTGCACTGTGTCCAGTTCCCTAAATCACAGCAAAGAGAACTCCAGGCGGCTCGTTGGTGAGTCAGTAAGAAAGCTTTTATTTGGCTTTTTATTTACATTTTGCTTATTTATGATTCAGGGACACTGTCATGATATTTATGGGTACTTTTAATTTCTAAATGACACTGTTACACAGCAAATAATTCCCTCTGCCATTTAACCTTTTATTCTTGTACCAACAAATGTATTTGTAGCTGTAATATTGGTGTGTAGGCGCCATCTCAGTGCCTTGTGCTGAGCTTTCAGCCAGCGCTACATATTAGAACTGCTTTCAGCTAACCTATTGTTTCTCCTACTCCCATGTAACTGGAGGAGTCCCAAGCCGGACTTGGATTTCTTACTATTGAGTGCTATTCTGATACCTACTGGGAGCTGTTATCTTGCTCCCTTCCCATTGTTCTGCTGATCGGCTGCTGGGAGGGGGGGATATCACTCCAACTTGCAGTGCAGCAGTAAAGTGTGAGTGAAGTTTATCAGAGCACAGGTCACATGGCTGTGGCACCCTGGGAAATGAAGAATATGGCTAGCCCCATGGTAAAAACAGATTACAATGCAGGATTCTGCTGGAGAAGCTCTATTAACTGATGGGTTTTGGAAATTTGTTTTTCCCATGGCAGTATTCCCTTACAATGTACTGCCTCGCTAGGATACAATGTACTGCCACGCTAGGATACAATGTACTGCCTCGCTAGGATACAATGTACTGCCTCGCTAGGATACAATGTACTGCCTCGCTAGGATACAATGCACTGCCTCGCTAGGATACAATGCACTGCCTCGCTAGGATACAATGCACTGCCTCGCTAGGATACAATGTACTGCCTCGCTAGGATACAATATACTGCCTCGCTAGGATACAATGTACTGCCTCGCTAGAATACAATGTACTGCCTCATTAGGATATGATGTACTGCCTCGCTAGGATACAATGTACTGCCTCACTAGGATACAATGTACTGCCTCGCTAGGATACAATATACTGCCTCGCTAGGATACAATGTACTGCCTCGCTAGGATACAATATACTGCCTTGCTAGGATACAATGTACTGCCTCGCTAGAATACAATGTACTGCCTCATTAGGATACGATGTACTGCCTCGCTAGGATACAATGTACTGCCTCGCTGGGATACAATGTACTGCCTCGCTAGAATACAATGTACTGCCTCATTAGGATACGATGTACTGCCTCGCTAGGATACAATGTACTGCCTCGCTGGGATACAATGTACTGCTTCGCTGGGATACAATGTACTGCCTCGCTGGGATACAATGTACTGCCTCGCTGGGATACAATGTACTGCCTCGCTAGAATACAATGTACTGCCTCATTAGGATATGATGTACTGCCTTGCTAGGATACAATGTACTGCCTCGCTAGGATACAATGTACTGCCTCGCTAGGATACAATATACTGCCTCGCTAGGATACAATGTACTGCCTCTCTAGAATACAATGTACTGCCTCACTAGGATACAATTTACTGCCTCGCTAGGATACAATGTACTGCCTCGCTAGGATACAATGTACTGCCTCGCTAGGATACAATGTACTGCCTCCATAGGATACAATGTACTGCCTCGCTAGGATACAATGTACTGCCTCGCTAGGATACAATGTACTGCCTCTCTAGAATACAATGTACTGCCTCACTAGGATACAATTTACTGCCTCGCTAGGATACAATGTACTGCCTCGCTAGGATACAATGTACTGCCTCGCTAGGATACAATGTACTGCCTCATTAGGATATGATGTACTGCCTTGCTAGGATACAATGTACTGCCTCGCTAGGATACAATGTACTGCCTCGCTAGGATACAATATACTGCCTCGCTAGGATACAATGTACTGCCTCTCTAGAATACAATGTACTGCCTCACTAGGATACAATTTACTGCCTCGCTAGGATACAATGTACTGCCTCGCTAGGATACAATGTACTGCCTCGCTAGAATACAATGTACTGCCTCATTAGGATATGATGTACTGCCTTGCTAGGATACAATGTACTGCCTCGCTAGGATACAATGTACTGCCTCGCTAGGATACAATATACTGCCTCGCTAGGATACAATGTACTGCCTCTCTAGAATACAATGTACTGCCTCACTAGGATACAATTTACTGCCTCGCTAGGATACAATGTACTGCCTCGCTAGGATACAATGTACTGCCTCGCTAGGATACAATGTACTGCCTCGCTAGGATACAATGTACTGCCTCGCTAGGATACAATGTACTGCCTCGCTAGGATACAATGTACTGCCTCTCTAGAATACAATGTACTGCCTTACTAGGATACAATTTACTGCCTCGCTAGGATACAATGTACTGCCTCGCTAGGATACAATGTACTGCCTCGCTAGGATACAATGTACTGCCTCCATAGGATACAATGTACTGCCTCGCTAGGATACAAAGTACTGCCTCCATAGGATACAATGTAATTATTATAAATTTGCATTTCTAAAGCACCAGCGTATTCCTTGGCATTGTACCTGTCAACACTGTAGGTAGCCCAGTTTGCAGTTAATTTGTTCTTTGGGTTATATGGTATATGCTCTTTTAGGGCTGCATTAAAGGGATGGTTCACCTTTCAGTTAACTTTTACTATTGAGAGGAAACTTCCGTGATTTCACTGAAATCGCGCTGCCGCATGTGCCATTCCACCGGCGATTGACATTTTTGCCGGTGGGATGGCATTTCAGGGACATTAGTCGCCCGCGAACAGGGAGATTTGTCACTAGCAAATAATCTCCCCGTGTGCCAGAGCCCTAATATGTTATGTTACTATGTTACATGGGCTGTGATTGCCTTGAGATTGCTGATAAAGTGAAGAGGTTGAAGGTAAAAAAGTATTTATTTCTTGTGCTACATGAGCCTCCTGAGGAAGATGGTGTCCCAACCGGTGTTCCCTCCTGTCACAACCTCAGGGCCGTGAGTTCCCAGACATAGGGCAGGACCCAAAGAGCAAACGGTTGGTATCACAGGATGAGGCATTTATTGGAGAATAGCAAGTAGCCATCAGCATGTTCCCATAAGCCAGTAGGTGGTAGCCAGCCTGCACTCTCGTTCCTTGATTCCAGGGGAACAGTCCTTCCATAGGGAATAGGGAAATACACACAGTTGGGGGGAATCATCTTGCCCCAGCTAGGGTAGGTTCCAGGGGAACAGTCCTTCTGTAGGGAATAGGGAAATACACACAGTTGGGGGGAATCTTCTTGCCCCAGCTAGGGTAGGTTCCAGGGGAACAGTCCTTCTGTAGGGAATAGGGAAATACACACAGTTGGGGGGAATCTTCTTGCCCCAGCTAGGGTAGGTTCCAGGGGAACAGTCCTTCCATAGGGAATAGGGGAATACCCACAGTTGGGGGGAATCTTCTTGCCCCAGCTAGGGTAGGTTCCAGGGGAACAGTCCTTCCGTAGGGAATAGGGAAATACACACAGTTGGGGGGAATCTTCTTGCCCCAGC